>NW_027526528.1:300000-573182 GCF_052857255.1 Amblyomma americanum
AAACGAGCTAAATCTGAACACATCGGTTTTACAAGTATCCACGTGATACTCGTCAAAACTTTTTCTCTTATAACTGCGCGAAAAGCATGTATTCTTGCTTAATACAACGAAACAAGCTGTTTTTGACCGAAACGAGCTAAATCACAACACATCGGTTTTACAAGTGTCACTCTAATACGCGTCAAAACGTTTTCTCTTATTCCTGCGCGAAAAGCATGTATTCTTGCTTAATACAACGAAACAAGCTGTTTTAGACCGAAACGAGCTAAATCTGAACACATCGGTTTTACAAGTATCCATGTGATACTCGTCAAAACTTTTTCTCTTATAACTGCGCGAAAAGCATGTATTCTTGCTTCATACAGCGAAACAAGCTGTTTTAGACCGAAATGAGCTAAATCACAACACATCGGTATTACAAGTGTTCCACGTGATACTCGTCAAACTTTTTCTCTTTTAACTGCGCGAAAAGCATGCATTCGTGCTTAATACAACGAAACAAGCTGTTTTTGACCGAAACGAGCTAAATCTGAACACATCGGTTTTACAAGTATCCACGTGATACTCGTCAAAACTTTTTCTCTTACAACTGCGCGAAAAGCATGTATTCTTGCTTAATACAACGAAACAAGCTGTTTTAGACCGAAACGAGCTAAATCACAACACATCGGTTTTACAAGTGTCTCTCTAATACGCGTCAAAACTTTTTCTCCTATAACTGCGCGAAAAGCATGCATTCTTGCTTAATACAACGAAACAAGCTGTTTTAGACCGAAACGAGCTAAATCTGAACACATCGGTTTTACAAGTATCCACGTGATACTCAAAACTTTTTCTCTTATAACTGCGCGAAAAGCATGTATTCATGCTTAATACAGCGAAACAAGCTGTTTTAGACCGAAATGAGCTAAATCACAACACATCGGTTTTACAAGTTTTCCTCTGATACGCGTCAAAACTTTTTCTTTTATAACTGCGCGAAAAGCATGTATTCTTGCTTAATACAGCGAATCAAGCTGTTTAAGACCGAAACGAGCTAAATCACAACACATCGGTATTACAAGTGTTCCACGTGATACTCGTCAAAACTTTTTCTCTTATAACGGCGCGAAAAGCATGTATTCGTGCTTAATACAACGAAACAAGCTGTTTTAGACCGAAACGAGCTAAATCTGAACACATCGGTTTTACAAGTATCCACGTGATACTCGTCAACTTTTTCTCTTATAACTGCGCGAAAAGCATGTATTCTTGCTTAATACAACGAAACAAGCTGTTTTAGACCGAAACGAGCTAAATCACAACACATCGGTTTTACAAGTGTCTCTGATACGCGTCGAAACTTTTTCTTCTATAACTGCGCGTAAAGCATGTATTCGTGCTTAATACAACGAAACAAGCTGTTTTAGACCGAAACGAGCTAAATCTGAACACATCGGTTTTACAAGTGTTCCTCTGATACGCGTCAAAACTTTTTCTCTTATAACTGCGCGAAAAGCATGTATTCTTGCTTAATACAGCGAAACAAGCTGTTTTAGACAGAAACGAGCTAAATCACAACACATCGGTTTTACAAGTGTTCCTCTGATACGCGTCAAAACTTTTTCTCTTATAACTGCGCGAAAAGCATGTATTCTTGCTTAACACAGCGAAACAAGCTGTTTTAGACCGAAACGAGCTAAATCACAACACATCGGTTTTACAAGTGTTCCTCTGATACGCGTCAAAACTTTTTCTCTTATAACTGCGCGAAAAGCATGTATTCTTGCTTAATACAGCGAAACAAGCTGTTTTAGACCGAAACGAGCTAAATCACAACACATCGGTATTACAAGTGTTCCACGTGATACTCGTCAAAACTTTTTTTCTTATAACTGCGCGAAAAGCATGTATTCTTGCTTAATACAGCGAGACAAGCTGTTTTAGACCGAAACGAGCTAAATCACAACACATCGGTAATACAAGTGTTCCACGTGATACTCGTCAAAACTTTTTCTCTTTTAACTGCGCGAAAAGCATGTATTCGTGCTTAATACAACGAAACAAGCTGTTTTTGACCGAAACGAGCTAAATCTGAACACATCGGTTTTACAAGTATCCACGTGATAATCGTCAAAACTTTTTCTCTTATAACTGCGCGAAAAGCATGTATTCTTGCTTAATACAACGAAACAAGCTGTTTTAGACCGAAACGAGCTAAATCACAACACATCGGTTTTACAAGTGTCTCTCTAATACGCGTCAAAACTTTTTCTCTTATAACTGCGCGAAAAGGATGTATTCTTGCTTAATACAACGAAACAAGCTGTTTTAAACCGAAACGAGCTAAATCTGAACACATCGGTTTTACAAGTATCCACGTGATATTCGTCAAAACTTTTTCTCTTATAACTGCGCGAAAAGCATGTATTCTTGCTTAATACAGCGAAACAAGCTGTTTTAGACCGAAATGAGCTAAATCACAACACATCGGTTTTACAAGTTTTCCTCTGATACGCGTCAAAACTTTTTCTCTTATAACTGCGCGAAAAGCATGTATTCTTGCTTAATACAGCGAAACAAGCTGTTTTAGACCGAAACGAGCTAAATCACAACACATCGGTTTTACAAGTGTTTCTCTGATACGCGTCAAAACTTTTTCTCTTATAACGGCGCGAAAAGCATGTATTCTTGCTTAATACAGCGAAACAAGCTGTTTTAGACCGAAACGAGCTAAATCACAACACATCGGTATTACAAGTGTTCCACGTGATACTCGTCAAAACTTTTTCTCTTTTAACTGCGCGAAAAGCATGTATTCGTGCTTAATACAACGAAACAAGCTGTTTTAGACCGAAACGAGCTAAATCTGAACACATCGGTTTTACAAGTATCCACGTGATACTCGTCAAAACTTTTTCTCTTATAACTGCGCGAAAAGCATGTATTCTTGCTTAATACAACGAAACAAGCTGTTTTAGACCGAAATGAGCTAAATCACAACACATCGGTTTTACAAGTGTTCCTCTGATACGCGTCAAAACTTTTACTTTTATAACTGCGCGAAAAGCATGTATTCTTGCTTAATACAGCGAAACAAGCTGTTTTAGACCGAAACGAGCTAAATCACAACACATCGGTATTACAAGTGTTCCACGTGATACTCGTCAAAACTTTTTCTCTTTTAACTGTACGAAAAGCATGTATTCGTGCTTAATACAACGAAACAAGCTGTTTTTGACCGAAACGAGCTAAATCACAACACATCGGTATTACAAGTATCCACGTGATATTCGTCAAAACTTTTTCTTTTATAACTGCGCGAAAAGCATGTATTCTTGCTTAATACAGCGAAACAAGCTGTTTTAGACCGAAATGAGCTAAATCACAACACATCGGTTTTACAAGTTTTCCTCTGATACGCGTCAAAACTTTTTCTCTTATAACTGCGCGAAAAGCATGTATTCTTGCTTAATACAGCGAAACAAGCTGTTTTAGACCGAAACGAGCTAAATCACAACACATCGGTTTTACAAGTGTTCCTCTGATACGCGTCAAAACTTTTACTTTTATAACTGCGCGAAAAGCATGTATTCTTGCTTAATACAGCGAAACAAGCTGTTTTAGACCGAAACGAGCTAAATCACAACACATCGGTATTACAAGTGTTCCACGTGATACTCGTCAAAACTTTTTCTCTTTTAACTGTACGAAAAGCATGTATTCGTGCTTAATACAACGAAACAAGCTGTTTTTGACTGAAACGAGCTAAATCACAACACATCGGTATTACAAGTATCCACGTGATATTCGTCAAAACTTTTTCTCTTATAACTGCGCGAAAAGCATGTATTCTTGCTTAATACAGCGAAACAAGCTGTTTTAGACCGAAATGAGCTAAATCACAACACATCGGTTTTACAAGTTTTCCTCTGATACGCGTCAAAACTTTTTCTCTTATAACTGCGCAAAAAGCATGTATTCTTGCTTAATACAGCGAAACAAGCTGTTTTAGACCGAAACGAGCTAAATCACAACACATCGGTTTTACAAGTGTTCCTCTGATACGCGTCAAAACTTTTTCTCTTATAACGGCGCGAAAAGCATGTATTCTTGCTTAATACAGCGAAACAAGCTGTTTTAGACCGAAACGAGCTAAATCACAACACATCGGTATTACAAGTGTTCCACGTGATACTCGTCAAAACTTTTTCTCTTTTAACTGCGCGAAAAGCATGTATTCGTGCTTAATACAACGAAACAAGCTGTTTTAGACCGAAACGAGCTAAATCTGAACACATCGGTTTTACAAGTATCCACGTGATATTCGTCAAAACTTTTTCTCTTATAACTGCGCGAAAAGCATGTATTCTTGCTTAATACAGCGAAACAAGCTGTTTTAGACCGAAATGAGCTAAATCACAACACATCGGTTTTACAAGTTTTCCTCTGATACGCGTCAAAACTTTTTCTCTTATAACTGCGCGAAAAGCATGTATTCTTGCTTAATACAGCGAAACAAGCTGTTTTAGACCGAAACGAGCTAAATCACAACACATCGGTTTTACAAGTGTTTCTCTGATACGCGTCAAAACTTTTTCTCTTATAACGGCGCGAAAAGCATGTATTCTTGCTTAATACAGCGAAACAAGCTGTTTTAGACCGAAACGAGCTAAATCACAACACATCGGTATTACAAGTGTTCCACGTGATACTCGTCAAAACTTTTTCTCTTTTAACTGCGCGAAAAGCATGTATTCGTGCTTAATACAACGAAACAAGCTGTTTTAGACCGAAACGAGCTAAATCTGAACACATCGGTTTTACAAGTATCCACGTGATACTCGTCAAAACTTTTTCTCTTATAACTGCGCGAAAAGCATGTATTCTTGCTTAATACAACGAAACAAGCTGTTTTAGACCGAAATGAGCTAAATCACAACACATCGGTTTTACAAGTGTTCCTCTGATACGCGTCAAAACTTTTACTTTTATAACTGCGCGAAAAGCATGTATTCTTGCTTAATACAGCGAAACAAGCTGTTTTAGACCGAAACGAGCTAAATCACAACACATCGGTATTACAAGTGTTCCACGTGATACTCGTCAAAACTTTTTCTCTTTTAACTGTACGAAAAGCATGTATTCGTGCTTAATACAACGAAACAAGCTGTTTTTGACCGAAACGAGCTAAATCACAACACATCGGTATTACAAGTATCCACGTGATATTCGTCAAAACTTTTTCTCTTATAACTGCGCGAAAAGCATGTATTCTTGCTTAATACAGCGAAACAAGCTGTTTTAGACCGAAATGAGCTAAATCACAACACATCGGTTTTACAAGTTTTCCTCTGATACGCGTCAAAACTTTTTCTCTTATAACTGCGCGAAAAGCATGTATTCTTGCTTAATACAGCGAAACAAGCTGTTTTAGACCGAAACGAGCTAAATCACAACACATCGGTTTTACAAGTGTTCCTCTGATACGCGTCAAAACTTTTTCTCTTATAACGGCGCGAAAAGCATGTATTCTTGCTTAATACAGCGAAACAAGCTGTTTTAGACCGAAACGAGCTAAATCACAACACATCGGTATTACAAGTGTTCCACGTGATACTCGTCAAAACTTTTTCTCTTTTAACTGCGCGAAAAGCATGTATTCGTGCTTAATACAACGAAACAAGCTGTTTTAGACCGAAACGAGCTAAATCTGAACACATCGGTTTTACAAGTATCCACGTGATACTCGTCAAAACTTTTTCGCTTATAACTGCGCGAAAAGCATGTATTCTTGCTTAATACAACGAAACAAGCTGTTTTAGACCGAAATGAGCTAAATCACAACACATCGGTTTTACAAGTGTTCCTCTGATACGCGTCAAAACTTTTTCTTTTAAAACTGCGCGAAAAGCATGTATTCTTGCTTAATACAGCGAAACAAGCTGTTTTAGACCGAAATGAGCTAAATCACAACACATCGGTTTTACAAGTTTTCCTCTGATACGCGTCAAAACTTTTTCTCTTATAACTGCGCGAAAAGCATGTATTCTTGCTTAATACAGCGAAACAAGCTGTTTTAGACCGAAACGAGCTAAATCACAACACATCGGTTTTACAAGTGTTTCTCTGATACGCGTCAAAACTTTTTCTCTTATAACGGCGCGAAAAGCATGTATTCTTGCTTAATACAGCGAAACAAGCTGTTTTAGACCGAAACGAGCTAAATCACAACACATCGGTATTACAAGTGTTCCACGTGATACTCGTCAAAACTTTTTCTCTTTTAACTGCGCGAAAAGCATGTATTCGTGCTTAATACAACGAAACAAGCTGTTTTAGACCGAAACGAGCTAAATCTGAACACATCGGTTTTACAAGTATCCACGTGATACTCGTCAAAACTTTTTCTCTTATAACTGCGCGAAAAGCATGTATTCTTGCTTAATACAACGAAACAAGCTGTTTTAGACCGAAATGAGCTAAATCACAACACATCGGTTTTACAAGTGTTCCTCTGATACGCGTCAAAACTTTTACTTTTATAACTGCGCGAAAAGCATGTATTCTTGCTTAATACAGCGAAACAAGCTGTTTTAGACCGAAACGAGCTAAATCACAACACATCGGTATTACAAGTGTTCCACGTGATACTCGTCAAAACTTTTTCTCTTTTAACTGTACGAAAAGCATGTATTCGTGCTTAATACAACGAAACAAGCTGTTTTTGACCGAAACGAGCTAAATCACAACACATCGGTATTACAAGTATCCACGTGATATTCGTCAAAACTTTTTCTCTTATAACTGCGCGAAAAGCATGTATTCTTGCTTAATACAGCGAAACAAGCTGTTTTAGACCGAAATGAGCTAAATCACAACACATCGGTTTTACAAGTTTTCCTCTGATACGCGTCAAAACTTTTTCTCTTATAACTGCGCGAAAAGCATGTATTCTTGCTTAATACAGCGAAACAAGCTGTTTTAGACCGAAACGAGCTAAATCACAACACATCGGTTTTACAAGTGTTCCTCTGATACGCGTCAAAACTTTTACTTTTATAACTGCGCGAAAAGCATGTATTCTTGCTTAATACAGCGAAACAAGCTGTTTTAGACCGAAACGAGCTAAATCACAACACATCGGTATTACAAGTGTTCCACGTGATACTCGTCAAAACTTTTTCTCTTTTAACTGTACGAAAAGCATGTATTCGTGCTTAATACAACGAAACAAGCTGTTTTTGACTGAAACGAGCTAAATCACAACACATCGGTATTACAAGTATCCACGTGATATTCGTCAAAACTTTTTCTCTTATAACTGCGCGAAAAGCATGTATTCTTGCTTAATACAGCGAAACAAGCTGTTTTAGACCGAAATGAGCTAAATCACAACACATCGGTTTTACAAGTTTTCCTCTGATACGCGTCAAAACTTTTTCTCTTATAACTGCGCAAAAAGCATGTATTCTTGCTTAATACAGCGAAACAAGCTGTTTTAGACCGAAACGAGCTAAATCACAACACATCGGTTTTACAAGTGTTCCTCTGATACGCGTCAAAACTTTTTCTCTTATAACGGCGCGAAAAGCATGTATTCTTGCTTAATACAGCGAAACAAGCTGTTTTAGACCGAAACGAGCTAAATCACAACACATCGGTATTACAAGTGTTCCACGTGATACTCGTCAAAACTTTTTCTCTTTTAACTGCGCGAAAAGCATGTATTCGTGCTTAATACAACGAAACAAGCTGTTTTAGACCGAAACGAGCTAAATCTGAACACATCGGTTTTACAAGTATCCACGTGATATTCGTCAAAACTTTTTCTCTTATAACTGCGCGAAAAGCATGTATTCTTGCTTAATACAGCGAAACAAGCTGTTTTAGACCGAAATGAGCTAAATCACAACACATCGGTTTTACAAGTTTTCCTCTGATACGCGTCAAAACTTTTTCTCTTATAACTGCGCGAAAAGCATGTATTCTTGCTTAATACAGCGAAACAAGCTGTTTTAGACCGAAACGAGCTAAATCACAACACATCGGTTTTACAAGTGTTTCTCTGATACGCGTCAAAACTTTTTCTCTTATAACGGCGCGAAAAGCATGTATTCTTGCTTAATACAGCGAAACAAGCTGTTTTAGACCGAAACGAGCTAAATCACAACACATCGGTATTACAAGTGTTCCACGTGATACTCGTCAAAACTTTTTCTCTTTTAACTGCGCGAAAAGCATGTATTCGTGCTTAATACAACGAAACAAGCTGTTTTAGACCGAAACGAGCTAAATCTGAACACATCGGTTTTACAAGTATCCACGTGATACTCGTCAAAACTTTTTCTCTTATAACTGCGCGAAAAGCATGTATTCTTGCTTAATACAACGAAACAAGCTGTTTTAGACCGAAATGAGCTAAATCACAACACATCGGTTTTACAAGTGTTCCTCTGATACGCGTCAAAACTTTTACTTTTATAACTGCGCGAAAAGCATGTATTCTTGCTTAATACAGCGAAACAAGCTGTTTTAGACCGAAACGAGCTAAATCACAACACATCGGTATTACAAGTGTTCCACGTGATACTCGTCAAAACTTTTTCTCTTTTAACTGTACGAAAAGCATGTATTCGTGCTTAATACAACGAAACAAGCTGTTTTTGACCGAAACGAGCTAAATCACAACACATCGGTATTACAAGTATCCACGTGATATTCGTCAAAACTTTTTCTCTTATAACTGCGCGAAAAGCATGTATTCTTGCTTAATACAGCGAAACAAGCTGTTTTAGACCGAAATGAGCTAAATCACAACACATCGGTTTTACAAGTTTTCCTCTGATACGCGTCAAAACTTTTTCTCTTATAACTGCGCGAAAAGCATGTATTCTTGCTTAATACAGCGAAACAAGCTGTTTTAGACCGAAACGAGCTAAATCACAACACATCGGTTTTACAAGTGTTCCTCTGATACGCGTCAAAACTTTTTCTCTTATAACGGCGCGAAAAGCATGTATTCTTGCTTAATACAGCGAAACAAGCTGTTTTAGACCGAAACGAGCTAAATCACAACACATCGGTATTACAAGTGTTCCACGTGATACTCGTCAAAACTTTTTCTCTTTTAACTGCGCGAAAAGCATGTATTCGTGCTTAATACAACGAAACAAGCTGTTTTAGACCGAAACGAGCTAAATCTGAACACATCGGTTTTACAAGTATCCACGTGATACTCGTCAAAACTTTTTCGCTTATAACTGCGCGAAAAGCATGTATTCTTGCTTAATACAACGAAACAAGCTGTTTTAGACCGAAACGAGCTAAATCACAACACATCGGTTTTACAAGTGTCTCTCTAATACGCGTCAAAACTTTTTCTCTTATAACTGCGCGAAAAGCATGTATTCTTGCTTAATACAACGAAACAAGCTGTTTTAGACCGAAACGAGCTAAATCTGAACACATCGGTTTTACAAGTGTTCCTCTGATAGGCGTCAAAACTTTTTCTTTTAAAACTGCGCGAAAAGCATGTATTCTTGCTTAATACAGCGAAACAAGCTGTTTTAGACCGAAACGAGCTAAATCACAACACATCGGTATTACAAGTGTTCCACGTGATACTCGTCAAAACTTTTTCTCTTTTAACTGTACGAAAAGCATGTATTCGTGCTTAATACAACGAAACAAGCTGTTTTTGACCGAAACGAGCTAAATCTGAACACATCGGTTTTACAAGTATCCACGTGATACTCGTCAAAACTTTTTCTCTTATAACTGCGCGAAAAGCATGTATTCTTGCTTAATACAACGAAACAAGCTGTTTTAGACCGAAACGAGCTAATCACAACACATCGGTTTTACAAGTGTCTCTCTAATACGCGTCAAAACTTTTTCTCTTATAACTGCGCGAAAAGCATGTATTCTTGCTTAATACAACGAAACAAGCTGTTTTAGACCGAAACGAGCTAAATCTGAACACATCGGTTTCACAAGTATCCACGTGATACTCGTCAAAACTTTTTCTCTTATAACTGCGCGAAAAGCATGTATTCTTGCTTAATACAGCGAATCAAGTTGTTTTAGACCGAAACGAGCTAAATCACAACACATCGGTACTACAAGTGTTCCACGTGATACTCGTCAAAACTTTTTCTCTTATAACTGCGCGAAAAGCATGTATTCTTGCTTAATACAGCGAAACAAGCTGTTTTAGACCGAAACGAGCTAAATCACAACACATCGGTATTACAAGTGTTCCACGTGATACTCGTCAAAACTTTTTCTCTTTTAACTGCGCGAAAAGCATGTATTCGTGCTTAATACAACGAAACAAGCTGTTTTTGACCGAAACGAGCTAAATCTGAACACATCGGTTTTACAAGTATCCACGTGATACTCGTCAAAACTTTTTCTCTTATAACTGCGCGAAAAGCATGTATTCTTGCTTAATACAACGAAACAAGCTATTTTAGACCGAAACGAGCTAAATCTGAACACATCGGTTTTACAAGTGTTCCTCTGATACGCGTCAAAACTTTTTTCTTATAACTGCGCGAAAAGCATGTATTCTTGCTTAATACAGCGAAACAAGCTGTTTTAGACCGAAACGAGCTAAATCACAACACATCGGTTTTACAAGTGTTCCTCTGATACGCGTCAAAACTTTTACTTTTATAACTGCGCGAAAAGCATGTATTCTTGCTTAATACAGCGAAACAAGCTGTTTTAGACCGAAACGAGCTAAATCACAACACATCGGTATTACAAGTGTTCCACGTGATACTCGTCAAAACTTTTTCTCTTTTAACTGTACGAAAAGCATGTATTCGTGCTTAATACAACGAAACAAGCTGTTTTGACCGAAACGAGCTAAATCACAACACATCGGTATTACAAGTATCCACGTGATATTCGTCAAAACTTTTTCTCTTATAACTGCGCGAAAAGCATGTATTCTTGCTTAATACAGCGAAACAAGCTGTTTTAGACCGAAATGAGCTAAATCACAACACATCGGTTTTACAAGTTTTCCTCTGATACGCGTCAAAACTTTTTCTCTTATAACTGCGCGAAAAGCATGTATTCTTGCTTAATACAGCGAAACAAGCTGTTTTAGACCGAAACGAGCTAAATCACAACACATCGGTTTTACAAGTGTTCCTCTGATACGCGTCAAAACTTTTTCTCTTATAACGGCGCGAAAAGCATGTATTCTTGCTTAATACAGCGAAACAAGCTGTTTTAGACCGAAACGAGCTAAATCACAACACATCGGTATTACAAGTGTTCCACGTGATACTCGTCAAAACTTTTTCTCTTTTAACTGCGCGAAAAGCATGTATTCGTGCTTAATACAACGAAACAAGCTGTTTTAGACCGAAACGAGCTAAATCTGAACACATCGGTTTTACAAGTATCCACGTGATACTCGTCAAAACTTTTTCTCTTATAACTGCGCGAAAAGCATGTATTCTTGCTTAATACAACGAAACAAGCTGTTTTAGACCGAAATGAGCTAAATCACAACACATCGGTTTTACAAGTGTTCCTCTGATACGCGTCAAAACTTTTTCTTTTAAAACTGCGCGAAAAGCATGTATTCTTGCTTAATACAGCGAAACAAGCTGTTTTAGACCGAAACGAGCTAAATCACAACACATCGGTATTACAAGTGTTCCACGTGATACTCGTCAAAACTTTTTCTCTTTTAACTGTACGAAAAACATGTATTCGTGCTTAATACAACGAAACAAGCTGTTTTTGACCGAAACGAGCTAAATCTGAACACATCGGTTTTACAAGTATCCACGTGATACTCGTCAAAACTTTTTCTCTTATAACTGCGCGAAAAGCATGTATTCTTGCTTAATACAACGAAACAAGCTGTTTTAGACCGAAACGAGCTAATCACAACACATCGGTTTTACAAGTGTCTCTCTAATACGCGTCAAAACTTTTTCTCTTATAACTGCGCGAAAAGCATGTATTCTTGCTTAATACAACGAAACAAGCTGTTTTAGACCGAAACGAGCTAAATCTGAACACATCGGTTTCACAAGTATCCACGTGATACTCGTCAAAACTTTTTCTCTTATAACTGCGCGAAAAGCATGTATTCTTGCTTAATACAGAGAATCAAGTTGTTTTAGACCGAAACGAGCTAAATCACAACACATCGGTACTACAAGTGTTCCACGTGATACTCGTCAAAACTTTTTCTCTTATAACTGCGCGAAAAGCATGTATTCTTGCTTAATACAGCGAAACAAGCTGTTTTAGACCGAAACGAGCTAAATCACAACACATCGGTATTACAAGTGTTCCACGTGATACTCGTCAAAACTTTTTCTCTTTTAACTGCGCGAAAAGCATGTATTCGTGCTTAATACAACGAAACAAGCTGTTTTTGACCGAAACGAGCTAAATCTGAACACATCGGTTTTACAAGTATCCACGTGATACTCAAAACTTTTTCTCTTATAACTGCGCGAAAAGCATGTATTCTTGCTTAATACAACGAAACAAGCTGTTTTAGACCGAAACGAGCTAAATCTGAACACATCGGTTTTACAAGTGTTCCTCTGATACGCGTCAAAACTTTTTTCTTATAACTGCGCGAAAAGCATGTATTCTTGCTTAATACAGCGAAACAAGCTGTTTTAGACCGAAACGAGCTAAATCACAACACATCGGTTTTACAAGTGTTCCTCTGATACGCGTCAAAACTTTTTCTCTTATAACTGCGCGAAAAGCATGTATTCTTGCTTAATACAGCGAAACAAGCTGTTTTAGACCGAAACGAGCTAAATCACAACACATCGGTTTTACAAGTGTTCCTCTGATACGCGTCAAAACTTTTTCTCTTATAACTGCGCGAAAAGCATGTATTCTTGCTTAATACAGCGAAACAAGCTGTTTTAGACCGAAATGAGCTAAATCACAACACATCGGTTTTACAAGTGTTCCTCTGATACGCGTCAAAACTTTTTCTCTTATAACTGCGCGAAAAGCATGTATTCTTGCTTAATACAGCGAAACAAGCTGTTTTAGACCGAAACGAGCTAAATCACAACACATCGGTATTACAAGTGTTCCACGTGATACTCGTCAAAACTTTTTCTCTTTTAACTGCGCGAAAAGCATGTATTCGTGCTTAATACAACGAAACAAGCTGTTTTTGACCGAAACGAGCTAAATCTGAACACATCGGTTTTACAAGTATCCACGTGATACTCGTCAAAACTTTTTCTCTTATAACTGCGCGAAAAGCATGTATTCTTGCTTAATACAACGAAACAAGCTGTTTTTGACCGAAACGAGCTAAATCACAACACATCGGTTTTACAAGTGTCACTCTAATACGCGTCAAAACTTTTTCTCTTATAACTGCGCGAAAAGCATGTATTCTTGCTTAATACAACGAAACAAGCTGTTTTAGACCGAAACGAGCTAAATCTGAACACATCGGTTTTACAAGTATCCACGTGATACTCGTCAAAACTTTTTCTCTTATAACTGCGCGAAAAGCATGTATTCTTGCTTAATACAACGAAACAAGCTGTTTTAGACCGAAACGAGCTAAATCTGAGCATATCGGTTTTACAAGTATCCACGTGATACTCGTCAAAACTTTTTCTCTTATAACTGCGCGAAAAGCATGTATTCTTGCTTAATACAGCGAAACAAGCTGTTTTAGACCGAAATGAGCTAAATCACAACACATCGGTTTTACAAGTGTTCCTCTGATACGCGTCAAAACTTTTTCTTTTATAACTGCGCGAAAAGCATGTATTCTTGCTTAATACAGCGAAACAAGCTGTTTTAGACCGAAACGAGCTAAATCACAACACATCGGTATTACAAGTGGTCCACGTGATACTCGTCAAAACTTTTTCTATTTTAACTGCACGAAAAGCATGTATTCGTGCTTAATACAAAGAAACAAGCTGTTTTTGACCGAAACGAGCTAAATCTGAACACATCGGTTTTACAAGTATTCCACGTGATACTCGTCAAAACTTTTTCTCTTATAACTGCGCGAAAAGCATGTATTCTTGCTTAATACAACGAAACAAGCTGTTTTAGACCGAAACGAGCTAAATCTGAGCATATCGGTTTTACAAGTATCCACGTGATACTCGTCAAAACTTTTTCTCTTATAACTGCGCGAAAAGCATGTATTCTTGCTTAATACAGCGAAACAAGCTGTTTTAGACCGAAATGAGCTAAATCACAACACATCGGTTTTACAAGTGTTCCTCTGATACGCGTCAAAACTTTTTCTTTTATAACTGCGCGAAAAGCATGTATTCTTGCTTAATACAGCGAAACAAGCTGTTTTAGACCGAAACGAGCTAAATCACAACACATCGGTATTACAAGTGGTCCACGTGATACTCGTCAAAACTTTTTCTATTTTAACTGCACGAAAAGCATGTATTCGTGCTTAATACAAAGAAACAAGCTGTTTTTGACCGAAACGAGCTAAATCTGAACACATCGGTTTTACAAGTGTTCCTCTGATACGCGTCAAAACTTTTTCTCTTATAACTGCGCGAAAAGCATGTATTCTTGCTTAATACAGCGAAACAAGCTGTTTTAGACAGAAACGAGCTAAATCACAACACATCGGTTTTACAAGTGTTCCTCTGATACGCGTCAAAACTTTTTCTCTTATAACTGCGCGAAAAGCATGTATTCTTGCTTAATACAGCGAAACAAGCTGTTTTAGACCGAAACGAGCTAAATCACAACACATCGGTTTTACAAGTGTTCCTCTGATACGCGTCAAAACTTTTTCTCTTATAACTGCGCGAAAAGCATGTATTCTTGCTTAATACAGCGAAACAAGCTGTTTTAGACCGAAATGAGCTAAATCACAACACATCGGTTTTACAAGTGTTCCTCTGATACGCGTCAAAACTTTTTCTCTTATAACTGCGCGAAAAGCATGTATTCTTGCTTAATACAGCGAAACAAGCTGTTTTAGACCGAAACGAGCTAAATCACAACACATCGGTATTACAAAGTGTCTCTCTAATACGCGTCAAAACTTTTTCTCTTATAACTGCGCGAAAAGCATGTATTCTTGCTTAATACAACGAAACAAGCTGTTTTAGACCGAAACGAGCTAAATCTGAACACATCGGTTTTACAAGTATCCACGTGATACTCGTCAAAACTTTTTCTCTTATAACTGCGCGAAAAGCATGTATTCTTGCTTAATACAGCGAAACAAGCTGTTTTAGACCGAAATGAGCTAAATCACAACACATCGGTATTACAAGTGTTCCACGTGATACTCGTCAAAACTTTTTCTCTTATAACTGCGCGAAAAGCATGTATTCGTGCCTAATACAACGAAACAAGCTGTTTTAGACCGAAACGAGCTAAATCTGAACACATCGGTTTTACAAGTATCCACGTGATACTCGTCAACTTTTTCGCTTATAACTACGCGAAAAGCATGTATTCTTGCTTAATACAACGAAACAAGCTGTTTTAGACCGGAACGAGCTAAATCACAACACATCGGTTTTACAAGTGTCTCTGATACGCGTCAAAACTTTTTCTTCTATACCTGCGCGTAAAGCATGTATTCGTGCTTAATACAACGAAACAAGCTGTTTTAGACCGAAACGAGCTAAATCTGAACACATCGGTTTTACAAGTGTTCCTCTGATACGCGTCAAAACTTTTTCTCTTATAACTGCGCGAAAAGCATGTATTCTTGCTTAATACAGCGAAACAAGCTGTTTTAGACCGAAACGAGCTAAATCACAACACATCGGTTTTACAAGTGTTCCTCTGATACGCGTCAAAACTTTTTCTCTTATAACTGCGCGAAAAGCATGTATTCTTGCTTAATACAGCGAAACAAGCTGTTTTAGACCGAAACGAGCTAAATCACAACACATCGGTATTACAAGTGTTCCACGTGATACTCGTCAAAACTTTTTCTATTTTAACTGCACGAAAAGCATGTATTCGTGCTTAATACAAAGAAACAAGCTGTTTTTGACCGAAACGAGCTAAATCTGAACACATCGGTTTTACAAGTATCCACGTGATACTCGTCAAAACTTTTTCTCTTATAACTGCGCGAAAAGCATGTATTCTTGCTTAATACAACGAAACAAGCTGTTTTAGACCGAAACGAGCTAATCACAACACATCGGTTTTACAAGTGTCTCTCTAATACGCGTCAAAACTTTTTCTCTTATAACTGCGCGAAAAGCATGTATTCTTGCTTAATACAACGAAACAAGCTGTTTTAGACCGAAACGAGCTAAATCTGAACACATCGGTTTCACAAGTATCCACGTGATACTCGTCAAAACTTTTTCTCTTATAACTGCGCGAAAAGCATGTATTCTTGCTTAATACAGCGAATCAAGTTGTTTTAGACCGAAACGAGCTAAATCACAACACATCGGTATTACAAGTGTTCCACGTGATACTCGTCAAAACTTTTTCTCTTATAGCTGCGCGAAAAGCATGTATTCGTGCTTAATACAACGAAACAAGCTGTTTTAGACCGAAACGAGCTAAATCTGAACACATCGGTTTTACAAGTATCCACGTGATACTCGTCAACTTTTTCTCTTATAACTGCGCGAAAAGCATGTATTCTTGCTTAATACAACGAAACAAGCTGTTTTAGACCGAAACGAGCTAAATCACAACACATCGGTTTTACAAGTGTTCCACGTGATACTCGTCAAAACGTTTTCTCTTATAACTGCGCGAAAAGCATGTATTCGTGCTTAATACAACGAAACAAGCTGTTTTAGACCGAAACGAGCTAAATCTGAACACATCGGTTTTACAAGTGTCCCTGTGACACGCGTCAAAACTTTTTTTCTTATAACTGCGCGAAAAGCATGTATTCTTGCTTAATACAGCGAAACAAGCTGTTTTAGACCGAAACGAGCTAAATCACAACACAAAGGTTTTACAAGTGTTCCTCTAATACGCGTCAAAACTTTTTCTCTTATAACTGCGCGAAAAGCATGTATGTTTGCTTAATACTACGAAACAAGCTGTTTTACACCGAAACGAGCTAAATCACAACACATCGGTTTTACAAGTGTTCCTCTGATACGCGTCTAAACTTTTTCTCTTATAACTGCGCGAAAAGCATGTATTCGTGCTTAATACAACGAAACAAGCTGTTTCAGACCGAAACGAGCTAAATCACAACACATCGGTTTTACAAGTGTTCCTCTGATACGCGTCAAAACTTTTTCTTTTATAACTGCGCGAAAAGCATGTATTCTTGCTTAATACAGCGAATCAAGTTGTTTTAGACCGAAACGAGCTAAATCACAACACATCGGTACTACAAGTGTTCCACGTGATACTCGTCAAAACTTTTTCTCTTATAACTGCGCGAAAAGCATGTATTCTTGCTTAATACAGCGAAACAAGCTGTTTTAGACCGAAACGAGCTAAATCACAACACATCGGTATTACAAGTGTTCCACGTGATACTCGTCAAAACTTTTTCTCTTATAACTGCGCGAAAAGCATGTATTCGTGCTTAATACAACGAAACAAGCTGTTTTAGACCGAAACGAGCTAAATCTGAACACATCGGTTTTACAAGTATCCACGTGATACTCGTCAAAACTTTTTCTTTTATAACTGCGCGAAAAGCATGTATTCTTGCTTAATACTACGAAACAAACTGTTTTACACCGAAACGAGCTAAATCACAACACATCGGTTTTACAAGTGTTCCTCTGATACGCGTCAAAACTTTTTCTCTTATAACTGCGCGAAAAGCATGTATTCTTGCTTAATACAGCGAAACAAGCTGTTTTAGACCGAAACGAGCTAAATCACAACACATCGGTATTACAAGTGTTCCACGTGATACTCGTCAAAACTTTTTCTATTTTAACTGCACGAAAAGCATGTATTCGTGCTTAATACAAAGAAACAAGCTGTTTTTGACCGAAACGAGCTAAATCTGAACACATCGGTTTTACAAGTATCCACGTGATACTCGTCAAAACTTTTTCTCTTATAACTGCGCGAAAAGCATGTATTCTTGCTTAATACAACGAAACAAGCTGTTTTAGACCGAAACGAGCTAATCACAACACATCGGTTTTACAAGTGTCTCTCTAATACGCGTCAAAACTTTTTCTCTTATAACTGCGCGAAAAGCATGTATTCTTGCTTAATACAACGAAACAAGCTGTTTTAGACCGAAACGAGCTAAATCTGAACACATCGGTTTCACAAGTATCCACGTGATACTCGTCAAAACTTTTTCTCTTATAACTGCGCGAAAAGCATGTATTCTTGCTTAATACAGCGAATCAAGTTGTTTTAGACCGAAACGAGCTAAATCACAACACATCGGTATTACAAGTGTTCCACGTGATACTCGTCAAAACTTTTTCTCTTATAACTGCGCGAAAAGCATGTATTCGTGCTTAATACAACGAAACAAGCTGTTGTAGACCAAAACGAGCTAAATCTGAACACATCGGTTTTACAAGTATCCACGTGATACTCGTCAACTTTTTCTCTTATAACTGCGCGAAAAGCATGTATTCTTGCTTAATACAACGAAACAAGCTGTTTTAGACCGAAACGAGCTAAATCACAACACATCGGTTTTACAAGTGTCTCTGATACGCGTCAAAACTTTTTCTTCTATAACTGCGCGTAAAGCATGTATTCGTGCTTAATACAACGAAACAAGCTGTTTTAGACCGAAACGAGCTAAATCTGAACACATCGGTTTTACAAGTGTTCCTCTGATACGCGTCAAAACTTTTTCTCTTATAACTGCGCGAAAAGCATGTATTCTTGCTTAATACAGCGAAACAAGCTGTTTTAGACAGAAACGAGCTAAATCACAACACATCGGTTTTACAAGTGTTCCTCTGATACGCGTCAAAACTTTTTCTCTTATAACTGCGCGAAAAGCATGTATTCTTGCTTAATACAGCGAAACAAGCTGTTTTAGACCGAAACGAGCTAAATCACAAAACATCGGTTTTACAAGTGTTCCTCTGATACGCGTCAAAACTTTTTCTCTTATAACTGCGCGAAAAGCATGTATTCTTGCTTAATACAGCGAAACAAGCTGTTTTAGACCGAAATGAGCTAAATCACAACACATCGGTTTTACAAGTGTTCCTCTGATACGCGTCAAAACTTTTTCTCTTATAACTGCGCGAAAAGCATGTATTCTTGCTTAATACAGCGAAACAAGCTGTTTTAGACCGAAACGAGCTAAATCACAACACATCGGTATTACAAGTGTTCCACGTGATACTCGTCAAAACTTTTTCTCTTTTAACTGCGCGAAAAGCATGTATTCATGCTTAATACAACGAAACAAGCTGTTTTTGACCGAAACGAGCTAAATCTGAACACATCGGTTTTACAAGTATCCACGTGATACTCGTCAAAACTTTTTCTCTTATAACTGCGCGAAAAGCATGTATTCTTGCTTATTACAACGAAACAAGCTGTTTTTGACCGAAACGAGCTAAATCACAACACATCGGTTTTACAAGTGTCTCTCTAATACGCGTCAAAACTTTTTCTCTTATAACTGCGCGAAAAGCATGTATTCTTGCTTAATACAACGAAACAAGCTGTTTTAGACCGAAACGAGCTAAATCTGAACACATCGGTTTTACAAGTATCCACGTGATACTCGTCAAAACTTTTTCTCTTATAACTGCGCGAAAAGCATGTATTCTTGCTTAATACAGCGAAACAAGCTGTTTTAGACCGAAATGAGCTAAATCACAACACATCGGTATTACAAGTGTTCCACGTGATACTCGTCAAAACTTTTTCTCTTATAACTGCGCGAAAAGCATGTATTCGTGCCTAATACAACGAAACAAGCTGTTTTAGACCGAAACGAGCTAAATCTGAACACATCGGTTTTACAAGTATCCACGTGATACTCGTCAACTTTTTCGCTTATAACTACGCGAAAAGCATGTATTCTTGCTTAATACAACGAAACAAGCTGTTTTAGACCGGAACGAGCTAAATCACAACACATCGGTTTTACAAGTGTCTCTGATACGCGTCAAAACTTTTTCTTCTATACCTGCGCGTAAAGCATGTATTCGTGCTTAATACAACGAAACAAGCTGTTTTAGACCGAAACGAGCTAAATCTGAACACATCGGTTTTACAAGTGTTCCTCTGATACGCGTCAAAACTTTTTCTCTTATAACTGCGCGAAAAGCATGTATTCTTGCTTAATACAGCGAAACAAGCTGTTTTAGACCGAAACGAGCTAAATCACAACACATCGGTTTTACAAGTGTTCCTCTGATACGCGTCAAAACTTTTTCTCTTATAACTGCGCGAAAAGCATGTATTCTTGCTTAATACAGCGAAACAAGCTGTTTTAGACCGAAACGAGCTAAATCACAACACATCGGTATTACAAGTGTTCCACGTGATACTCGTCAAAACTTTTTCTATTTTAACTGCACGAAAAGCATGTATTCGTGCTTAATACAAAGAAACAAGCTGTTTTTGACCGAAACGAGCTAAATCTGAACACATCGGTTTTACAAGTATCCACGTGATACTCGTCAAAACTTTTTCTCTTATAACTGCGCGAAAAGCATGTATTCTTGCTTAATACAACGAAACAAGCTGTTTTAGACCGAAACGAGCTAATCACAACACATCGGTTTTACAAGTGTCTCTCTAATACGCGTCAAAACTTTTTCTCTTATAACTGCGCGAAAAGCATGTATTCTTGCTTAATACAACGAAACAAGCTGTTTTAGACCGAAACGAGCTAAATCTGAACACATCGGTTTCACAAGTATCCACGTGATACTCGTCAAAACTTTTTCTCTTATAACTGCGCGAAAAGCATGTATTCTTGCTTAATACAGCGAATCAAGTTGTTTTAGACCGAAACGAGCTAAATCACAACACATCGGTATTACAAGTGTTCCACGTGATACTCGTCAAAACTTTTTCTCTTATAGCTGCGCGAAAAGCATGTATTCGTGCTTAATACAACGAAACAAGCTGTTTTAGACCGAAACGAGCTAAATCTGAACACATCGGTTTTACAAGTATCCACGTGATACTCGTCAACTTTTTCTCTTATAACTGCGCGAAAAGCATGTATTCTTGCTTAATACAACGAAACAAGCTGTTTTAGACCGAAACGAGCTAAATCACAACACATCGGTTTTACAAGTGTTCCACGTGATACTCGTCAAAACGTTTTCTCTTATAACTGCGCGAAAAGCATGTATTCGTGCTTAATACAACGAAACAAGCTGTTTTAGACCGAAACGAGCTAAATCTGAACACATCGGTTTTACAAGTGTCCCTGTGACACGCGTCAAAACTTTTTTTCTTATAACTGCGCGAAAAGCATGTATTCTTGCTTAATACAGCGAAACAAGCTGTTTTAGACCGAAACGAGCTAAATCACAACACAAAGGTTTTACAAGTGTTCCTCTAATACGCGTCAAAACTTTTTCTCTTATAACTGCGCGAAAAGCATGTATGTTTGCTTAATACTACGAAACAAGCTGTTTTACACCGAAACGAGCTAAATCACAACACATCGGTTTTACAAGTGTTCCTCTGATACGCGTCTAAACTTTTTCTCTTATAACTGCGCGAAAAGCATGTATTCGTGCTTAATACAACGAAACAAGCTGTTTCAGACCGAAACGAGCTAAATCTGAACACATCGGTTTTACAAGTGTTCCTCTGATACGCGTCAAAACTTTTTCTCTTATAACTGCGCGAAAAGCATGTATTCTTGCTTAATACAGCGAAACAAGCTGTTTTAAACCGAAACGAGCTAAATCACAACACATCGGTATTACAAGTGTTCCACGTGATACTCGTCAAAACTTTTTCTCTTATAACTGCGCGAAAAGCATGTATTCGTGCTTAATACAACGAAACAAGTTGTTTTAGACCGAAACGAGCTAAATCTGAACACATTGGTTTTACAAGTATCCACGTGATACTCGTCAACTTTTTCTCTTATAACCGCGCGAAAAGCATGTATTCTTGCTTAATACAACGAAACAAGCTGTTTTAGACCGAAACGAGCTAAATCACAACACATCGGTTTTACAAGTGTCTCTGATACGCGTCAAAACTTTTTCTCTTATAACTGCGCGAAAAGCATGTATTCTTGCTTAATACAGCGAAACAAGCTGTTTTAGACCTAAACGAGCTAAATCACAACACATCGGTTTTACAAGTGTTTCCTCTGATACGCGTCAAAACTTTTTCTCTTATAACTGCGCGAAAGCATGTATTCTTGCTTAATACAGCGAAACAAGCTGTTTTAGACCGAAACGAGCTAAATCACAACACATCGGTTTTACAAGTGTTCCTCTGATACGCGTCAAAACTTTTTTCTCTTATAACTGCGCGAAAAGCATGTATTCTTGCTTAATACAGCGAAACAAGCTGTTTTAGACCGAAATGAGCTAAATCACAACACATCGGTTTTACAAGTGTTCCTCTGATACGCGTCAAAACTTTTTCTCTTATAACGGCGCGAAAAGCATGTATTCTTGCTTAATACAGCGAAACAAGCTGTTTTAGACCGAAACGAGCTAAATCACAACACATCGGTATTACAAGTGTTCCACGTGATACTCGTCAAAACTTTTTCTTTTAACTGCGCGAAAAGCATGTATTCGTGCTTAATACAACGAAACAAGCTGTTTTAGACCGAAACGAGCTAAATCTGAACACATCGGTTTTACAAGTATCCACGTGATACTCGTCAAAACTTTTTCTCTTATAACTGCGCGAAAAGCATGTATTCTTGCTTAATACAACGAAACAAGCTGTTTTAGACCGATACGAGCTAAATCTGAACACATCGGTTTTACAAGTATCCACGTGATACTCGTCAAAACTTTTTCTCTTTTAACTGCGCGAAAAGCATGTAATCTTGCTTAATACAGCGAAACAAGCTGTTTTAGACCGAAACGAGCTAAATCACAACACATCGGTTTTACAAGTGTTCCTCTGATACGCGTCAAAACTTTTTCTTTTATAACTGCGCGAAAAGCATGTATTCTTGCTTAATACAGCGAATCAAGTTGTTTTAGACCGAAACGAGCTAAATCACAACACATCGGTACTACAAGTGTTCCACGTGATACTCGTCAAAACTTTTTCTCTTATAACTGCGCGAAAAGCATGTATTCTTGCTTAATACAGCGAAACAAGCTGTTTTAGACCGAAACGAGCTAAATCACAACACATCGGTATTACAAGTGTTCCACGTGATACTCGTCAAAACTTTTTCTCTTATAACTGCGCGAAAAGCATGTATTCGTGCTTAATACAACGAAACAAGCTGTTTTAGACCGAAACGAGCTAAATCTGAACACATCGGTTTTACAAGTATCCACGTGATACTCGTCAAAACTTTTTCTTTTATAACTGCGCGAAAAGCATGTATTCTTGCTTAATACTACGAAACAAACTGTTTTACACCGAAACGAGCTAAATCACAACACATCGGTTTTACAAGTGTTCCTCTGATACGCGTCAAAACTTTTTCTCTTATAACTGCGCGAAAAGCATGTATTCTTGCTTAATACAGCGAAACAAGCTGTTTTAGACCGAAACGAGCTAAATCACAACACATCGGTATTACAAGTGTTCCACGTGATACTCGTCAAAACTTTTTCTATTTTAACTGCACGAAAAGCATGTATTCGTGCTTAATACAAAGAAACAAGCTGTTTTTGACCGAAACGAGCTAAATCTGAACACATCGGTTTTACAAGTATCCACGTGATACTCGTCAAAACTTTTTCTCTTATAACTGCGCGAAAAGCATGTATTCTTGCTTAATACAACGAAACAAGCTGTTTTAGACCGAAACGAGCTAATCACAACACATCGGTTTTACAAGTGTCTCTCTAATACGCGTCAAAACTTTTTCTCTTATAACTGCGCGAAAAGCATGTATTCTTGCTTAATACAACGAAACAAGCTGTTTTAGACCGAAACGAGCTAAATCTGAACACATCGGTTTCACAAGTATCCACGTGATACTCGTCAAAACTTTTTCTCTTATAACTGCGCGAAAAGCATGTATTCTTGCTTAATACAGCGAATCAAGTTGTTTTAGACCGAAACGAGCTAAATCACAACACATCGGTATTACAAGTGTTCCACGTGATACTCGTCAAAACTTTTTCTCTTATAGCTGCGCGAAAAGCATGTATTCGTGCTTAATACAACGAAACAAGCTGTTTTAGACCGAAACGAGCTAAATCTGAACACATCGGTTTTACAAGTATCCACGTGATACTCGTCAACTTTTTCTCTTATAACTGCGCGAAAAGCATGTATTCTTGCTTAATACAACGAAACAAGCTGTTTTAGACCGAAACGAGCTAAATCACAACACATCGGTTTTACAAGTGTCTCTGATACGCGTCAAAACTTTTTCTTCTATAACTGCGCGTAAAGCATGTATTCGTGCTTAATACAACGAAACAAGCTGTTTTAGACCGAAACGAGCTAAATCTGAACACATCGGTTTTACAAGTGTTCCTCTGATACGCGTCAAAACTTTTTCTCTTATAACTGCGCGAAAAGCATGTATTCTTGCTTAATACAGCGAAACAAGCTGTTTTAGACAGAAACGAGCTAAATCACAACACATCGGTTTTACAAGTGTTCCTCTGATACGCGTCAAAACTTTTTCTCTTATAACTGCGCGAAAAGCATGTATTCTTGCTTAATACAGCGAAACAAGCTGTTTTAGACCGAAACGAGCTAAATCACAACACATCGGTTTTACAAGTGTTCCTTTGATACGCGTCAAAACTTTTTCTCTTATAACTGCGCGAAAAGCATGTATTCTTGCTTAATACAGCGAAACAAGCTGTTTTAGACCGAAATGAGCTAAATCACAACACATCGGTTTTACAAGTGTTCCTCTGATACGCGTCAAAACTTTTTCTCTTATAACTGCGCGAAAAGCATGTATTCTTGCTTAATACAGCGCAACAAGCTGTTTTAGACCGAAACGAGCTAAATCACAACACATCGGTATTACAAGTGTTCCACGTGATACTCGTCAAAACTTTTTCTCTTTTTAACTGCGCGAAAAGCATGTATTCATGCTTAATACAACGAAACAAGCTGTTTTTGACCGAAACGAGCTAAATCTGAACACATCGGTTTTACAAGTATCCACGTGATACTCGTCAAAACTTTTTCTCTTATAACTGCGCGAAAAGCATGTATTCTTGCTTATTACAACGAAACAAGCTGTTTTTGACCGAAACGAGCTAAATCACAACACATCGGTTTTACAAGTGTCTCTCTAATACGCGTCAAAACTTTTTCTCTTATAACTGCGCGAAAAGCATGTATTCTTGCTTAATACAACGAAACAAGCTGTTTTAGACCGAAACGAGCTAAATCTGAACACATCGGTTTTACAAGTATCCACGTGATACTCGTCAAAACTTTTTCTCTTATAACTGCGCGAAAAGCATGTATTCTTGCTTAATACAGCGAAACAAGCTGTTTTAGACCGAAATGAGCTAAATCACAACACATCGGTATTACAAGTGTTCCACGTGATACTCGTCAAAACTTTTTCTCTTATAACTGCGCGAAAAGCATGTATTCGTGCCTAATACAACGAAACAAGCTGTTTTAGACCGAAACGAGCTAAATCTGAACACATCGGTTTTACAAGTATCCACGTGATACTCGTCAACTTTTTCGCTTATAACTGCGCGAAAAGCATGTATTCTTGCTTAATACAACGAAACAAGCTGTTTTAGACCGGAACGAGCTAAATCACAACACATCGGTTTTACAAGTGTCTCTGATACGCGTCAAAACTTTTTCTTCTATACCTGCGCGTAAAGCATGTATTCGTGCTTAATACAACGAAACAAGCTGTTTTAGACCGAAACGAGCTAAATCTGAACACATCGGTTTTACAAGTGTTCCTCTGATACGCGTCAAAACTTTTTCTCTTATAACTGCGCGAAAAGCATGTATTCTTGCTTAATACAGCGAAACAAGCTGTTTTAGACCGAAACGAGCTAAATCACAACACATCGGTTTTACAAGTGTTCCTCTGATACGCGTCAAAACTTTTTCTCTTATAACTGCGCGAAAAGCATGTATTCTTGCTTAATACAGCGAAACAAGCTGTTTTAGACCGAAACGAGCTAAATCACAACACATCGGTATTACAAGTGTTCCACGTGATACTCGTCAAAACTTTTTCTCTTTTAACTGCGCGAAAAGCATGTATTCGTGCTTAATACAACGAAACAAGCTGTTTTAGACCGAAACGAGCTAAATCTGAACACATCGGTTTTACAAGTATCCACGTGATACTCGTCAAAACTTTTTCTCTTATAACTGCGCGAAAAGCATGTATTCTTGCTTAATACAACGAAACAAGCTGTTTTAGACCGAAACGAGCTAAATCACAACACATCGGTTTTACAAGTGTCTCTCTAATACGCGTCAAAACTTTTTCTCTTATAACTGCGCGAAAAGCATGTATTCTTGCCTAATACAACGAAACAAGCTGTTTTAGACCGAAACGAGCTAAATCTGAACACATCGGTTTTACAAGTATCCACGTGATACTCGTCAAAACATTTTCTCTTATAACTGCGCGAAAAGCATGTATTCTTGCTTAATACAGCGAAACAAGCTGTTTTAGACCGAAATGAGCTAAATCACAACACATCGGTTTTACAAGTGTTCCTCTGATACGCGTCAAAACTTTTTCTTTTATAACTGCGCGAAAAGCATGTATTCTTGCTTAATACAGCGAATCAAGTTGTTTTAGACCGAAACGAGCTAAATCACAACACATCGGTACTACAAGTGTTCCACGTGATACTCGTCAAAACTTTTTCTCTTATAACTGCGCGAAAAGCATGTATTCTTGCTTAATACAGCGAAACAAGCTGTTTTAGACCGAAACGAGCTAAATCACAACACATCGGTATTACAAGTGTTCCACGTGATACTCGTCAAAAACTTTTTCTCTTATAACTGCGCGAAAAGCATGTATTCGTGCTTAATACAACGAAACAAGCTGTTTTAGACCGAAACGAGCTAAATCTGAACACATCGGTTTTACAAGTATCTATGTGATACTCGTCAAAACTTTTTCTCTTATAACTGCGCGAAAAGCATGTTATCTTGCTTAATACAACGAAACAAGCTGTTTTAGACTGAAACGAGCTAAATCACCACACATTGGTTTTACAAGTGTTCCTCTGATACGCGTCAAAACTTTTTCTCTTATAACTGCGCGAAAAGCATGTATTCTTGCTTAATACAGCGAAACAAGCTGTTTTAGACCGAAACGAGCTAAATCACAACACATCGGTTTTACAAGTGTCTCTGATACGCGTCAAAACTTTTTCTTCTATAACTGCGCGTAAAGCATGTATTCGTGCTTAATACAACGAAACAAGCTGTTTTAGACCGAAACGAGCTAAATCTGAACACATCGGTTTTACAAGTGTTCCTCTGATACGCGTCAAAACTTTTTCTCTTATAACTGCGCGAAAAGCATGTATTCTTGCTTAATACAGCGAAACAAGCTGTTTTAGACCGAAACGAGGTTAATCACAACACATCGGTTTTACAAGTGTTCCTCTGATACGCGTAAAAACTTTTTCTCTTATAACTGCGCGAAAAGCATGTATTCTTGCTTAATACAGCGAAACAAGCTGTTTTAGACCGAAATGAGCTAAATCACAACACATCGGTTTTACAAGTGTTCCTCTGATACGCGTCAAAACTTTTTCTCTTATAACGGCGCGAAAAGCATGTATTCTTGCTTAATACAGCGAAACAAGCTGTTTTAGACCGAAACGAGCTAAATCACAACACATCGGTATTACAAGTGTTCCAAGTGATACTCGTCAAAACTTTTTCTCTTTTAACTGCGCGAAAAGCATGTATTCGTGCTTAATACAACGAAACAAGCTGTTTTAGACCGAAACGAGCTAAATCTGAACACATCGGTTTTACGTGATACTCGTCAAAACTTTTTCTCTTATAACTGCGCGAAAAGCATGTATTCTTGCTTAATACAACGAAACAAGGTGTTTTAGACCGAAACGAGCTAAATCACAACACATCGGTTTTACAAGTGTTCCTCTGATACGCATCAAAACTTTTTCTCTTATAACTGCGCGAAAAGCATGTATTCTTGCTTAATACAGCGAAACAAGCTGTTTTAGACCGAAACGAGCTAAATCACAACACATCGGTTTTACAAGTGTTCCTCTGATACGCGTCAAAACTTTTTCTCTTATAACTGCGCGAAAAGCATGTATTCTTGCTTAATACAGCGAAACAAGCTGTTTTAGACCGAAATGAGCTAAATCACAACACATCGGTTTTACAAGTATCCACGTGATACTCGTCAAAACTTTTTCTCTTATAACTGCGCGAAAAGCATGTATTCTTGCTTAATACAGCGAAACAAGCTGTTTTAGACCGAAATGAGCTAAATCACAACACATCGGTTTTACAAGTGTTCCTCTGATACGCGTCAAAACTTTTTCTTTTATAACTGCGCGAAAAGCATGTATTCTTGCTTAATACAGCGAATCAAGTTGTTTTAGACCGAAACGAGCTAAATCACAACACATCGGTACTACAAGTGTTCCACGTGATACTCGTCAAAACTTTTTCTCTTATAACTGCGCGAAAAGCATGTATTCTTGCTTAATACAGCGAAACAAGCTGTTTTAGACCGAAACGAGCTAAATCACAACACATCGGTATTACAAGTGTTCCACGTGATACTCGTCAAAACTTTTTCTCTTATAACTGCGCGAAAAGCATGTATTCGTGCTTAATACAACGAAACAAGCTGTTTTAGACCGAAACGAGCTAAATCTGAACACATCGGTTTTACAAGTATCTATGTGATACTCGTCAAAACTTTTTCTCTTATAACTGCGCGAAAAGCATGTTATCTTGCTTAATACAACGAAAACAAGCTGTTTTAGACCGAAACGAGCTAAATCACAACACATCGGTTTTACAAGTGTCTCTCTAATACGCGTCAAAACTTTTTCTCTTATAACTGCGCGAAAAGCATGTATTCTTGCTTAATACAACGAAACAAGCTGTTTTAGACCGAAACGAGCTAAATCACAACACATCGGTTTTACAAGTGTTCCTCTGATACGCGTCAAAACTTTTTCTCTTATAACTGCGCGAAAAGCATGTATTCTTGCTTAATACAGCGAAACAAGCTGTTTTAGACCGAAATGAGCTAAATCACAACACATCGGTTTTACAAGTATCCACGTGATACTCGTCAAAACTTTTTCTCTTATAACTGCGCGAAAAGCATGTATTCTTGCTTATACAGCGAAACAAGCTGTTTTAGACCGAAATGAGCTAAATCACAACACATCGGTTTTACAAGTGTTCCTCTGATACGCGTCAAAACTTTTTCTTTTATAACTGCGCGAAAAGCATGTATTCTTGCTTAATACAGCGAATCAAGTTGTTTTAGACCGAAACGAGCTAAATCACAACACATCGGTACTACAAGTGTTCCACGTGATACTCGTCAAAACTTTTTCTCTTATAACTGCGCGAAAAGCATGTATTCTTGCTTAATACAGCGAAACAAGCTGTTTTAGACCGAAACGAGCTAAATCTGAACACATCGGTTTTACAAGTATCTATGTGATACTCGTCAAAACTTTTTCTCTTATAACTGCGCGAAAAGCATGTTATCTTGCTTAATACAACGAAACAAGCTGTTTTAGACCGAAACGAGCTAAATCACAACACATCGGTTTTACAAGTGTCTCTCTAATACGCGTCAAAACTTTTTCTCTTATAACTGCGCGAAAAGCATGTATTCTTGCTTAATACAACGAAACAAGCTGTTTTAGACCGAAACGAGCTAAATCACAACACATCGGTTTTACAAGTGTTCCTCTGATACGCGTCAAAACTTTTTCTCTTATAACTGCGCGAAAAGCATGTATTCTTGCTTAATACAGCGAAACAAGCTGTTTTAGACCGAAACGAGCTAAATCACAACACATCGGTTTTACAAGTGTCTCTGATACGCGTCAAAACTTTTTCTTCTATAACTGCGCGTAAAGCATGTATTCGTGCTTAATACAACGAAACAAGCTGTTTTAGACCGAAACGAGCTAAATCTGAACACATCGGTTTTACAAGTGTTCCTCTGATACGCGTCAAAACTTTTTCTCTTATAACTGCGCGAAAAGCATGTATTCTTGCTTAATACAGCGAAACAAGCTGTTTTAGACCGAAACGAGCTAAATCACAACACATCGGTTTTACAAGTGTTCCTCTGATACGCGTCAAAACTTTTTCTCTTATAACTGCGCGAAAAGCATGTATTCTTGCTTAATACAGCGAAACAAGCTGTTTTAGACCGAAATGAGCTAAATCACAACACATCGGTTTTACAAGTGTTCCTCTGATACGCGTCAAAACTTTTTCTCTTATAACGGCGCGAAAAGCATGTATTCTTGCTTAATACAGCGAAACAAGCTGTTTTAGACCGAAACGAGCTAAATCACAACACATCGGTATTACAAGTGTTCCACGTGATACTCGTCAAAACTTTTTCTCTTTTAACTGCGCGAAAAGCATGTATTCGTGCTTAATACAACGAAACAAGCTGTTTTAGACCGAAACGAGCTAAATCTGAACACATCGGTTTTACAAGTATCCACGTGATACTCGTCAAAACTTTTTCTCTTATAACTGCGCGAAAAGCATGTATTCTTGCTTAATACAACGAAACAAGCTGTTTTAGACCGAAACGAGCTAAATCACAACACATCGGTTTTACAAGTGTTCCACGTGATACTCGTCAAAACGTTTTCTCTTATAACTGCGCGAAAAGCATGTATTCGTGCTTAATACAACGAAACAAGCTGTTTTAGACCGAAACGAGCTAAATCTGAACACATCGGTTTTACAAGTGTTCCTCTGATACGCGTCAAAACTTTTTCTCTTATAACTGCGCGAAAAGCATGTATTCTTGCTTAATACAGCGAAACAAGCTGTTTTAGACCGAAACGAGCTAAATCACAACACATCGGTTTTACAAGTGTTCCTCTGATACGCGTCAAAACTTTTTCTCTTATAACTGCGCGAAAAGCATGTATTCTTGCTTAATACAGCGAAACAAGCTGTTTTAGACCGAAATGAGCTAAATCACAACACATCGGTTTTACAAGTGTTCCTCTGATACGCGTCAAAACTTTTTCTCTTATAACGGCGCGAAAGCATGTATTCTTGCTTAATACAGCGAAACAAGCTGTTTTAGACCGAAACGAGCTAAATCACAACACATCGGTATTACAAGTGTTCCACGTGATACTCGTCAAAACTTTTTCTCTTATAACTGCGCGAAAAGCATGTATTCGTGCTTAATACAACGAAACAAGCTGTTTTAGACCGAAACGAGCTAAATCTGAACACATCGGTTTTACAAGTATCCACGTGATACTCGTCAAAACTTTTTCTCTTATAACTGCGCGAAAAGCATGTATTCTTGCTTAATACAACGAAACAAGCTGTTTTAGACCGAAAAGAGCTAATTCACAACACATCGGTTTTACAAGTGTCTCTCTAATACGCGTCAAAACTTTTTCTCTTATAACTGCGCGAAAAGCACGTATTCTTGCTTAATACAACGAAACAAGCTGTTTTAGACCGAAGCGAGCTAAATCACAACACATCGGTTTTACAAGTGTTCCTCTGATACGCGTCAACTCTTTTTTCTCTTATAGCTGCGCGAAAAGCATGTATTCGTGCTTAGTCCAACGAAACAAGCTGTTTTAGACCAAAACGAGGTAAATCTGAACACATCGGTTTTACAAGTGTCCCTGTGACACGCCTTTAAAGCTTTTTCTCTTATCACTGCGCGAAAAGCATGTATTTCTGCTTAATACAGCGAAACAAGCTGTTTTAGACCGAAACGAGCTAAATCACAACACATCGGTTTTACAATTGTTCCTCTGATACGCGTCTAAACTTTTTCTCTTATAACTGCGCGAAAAGCATGTATTCGTGCTTAATACAGCGAAACGAGCTGTTTTAGACCGAAACGAGCTAAATCACAACACATCGGTTTTACAAGCGTTCCTCTGATACGCGTCAAAACTTTTTCTCTTATAACTGCGCGAAAAGCATGTATTCGTGCTTAATACAACGAAACAAGCTGTTTTAGACCAAAACGAGCTAAATCTGAACACATCGGTTTTCCAAGTGTCCATGTGATACGCGTCAAAACTTTTTCTCTTATAACTGCGCGAAAAGCATGTATTCGTGCTAAATACAACGAAACAAGCTGTTTTAGTCCGAAAAGAGTTAAATCTGAACACATCGGTTTTACAAGTGTTCCTCTGATACGCGTCAAAACTTTTTCTCTTATAACTGCGCGAAAAGCATGTATTCTTGCTTAATGCAACGAAACAAGCTGTTTTAGCCCGAAACGAGCCAAATCACAACACATCGGTATTACAAGTGTTCCACGTGATACTCGTCAAAACTTTTTCTCCTATAACTGCGCGAAAAGCATGTATTCGTGCTTAATGCAACGAAACAAGCTGTTTTAGACCGAAACGAGCTAAATCTGAACACATCGGTTTTACAAGTGTCCCTGTGACACGCGTCAAAACTTTTTCTCCTATAACTGCGCGAAAAGCATGTATTCTTGCTTAATACAACGAAACAAGCTGTTTTAGACCGAAATGAGCTAAATTACAACACATCGGTTTTACAAGTGTTCCTCTGATACGCGTCAAAACTTTTTCTCTTATAACTGCGCGAAAAGCATGTATTCTTGCTTAATACAGCGAAACAAGCTGTTTTAGACCGAAACGAGCTAAATCACAACACATCGGTATTACAAGTGTTCCACGTGATACTCGTCAAAACGTTTTCTCTTATAACTGCGCGAAAAGCATGTATTCGTGCTTAATACAACGAAACAAGCTGTTTTAGACCGAAACGAGCTAAATCTGAACACTTCGGTTTTACAAGTATCCACGTGATACTCGTCAAAACTTTTTCTCTTATAACTGCGCGAAAAGCATGTATTCTTGCTTAATACAACGAAACAAGCTGTTTTAGACCGAAACGAGCTAAATCACAACACATCGGTTTTACAAGTGTCTCTCTGATACGCGTCAAAACTTTTTCTTCTATAACTGCGCGTAAAGCATGTATTCTTGCTTAATACAACGAAACAAGCTGTTTTAGACCAAAACGAGCTAAATCTAAACACATCGGTTTTACAAGTATCCACGTGATACTCGTCAAAACTTTCTTATAACTGCGCGAAAAGCATGTATTCTTGCTTCATACAACGAAACAAGCTGTTTTAGACCGAAACGAGCTAAATCATAACACATCGGTTTTACAAGTGTCTCTCTAATAGGCGTCAAAACTTTTTCTTCTATAACTGCGCGTAAAGCATGTATTCGTGCCTAATACAACGAAACAAGTTGTTTTAGACCGAAACGAGCTAAATCTGAACACATCGGTTTTACAAGTGTCCCTGTGACACGCGTCAAAACTTTTTCTCTTATAACTGCGCGAAAAGCATGTATTCTTGCTTAACACAGCGAAACAAGCTGTTTTAGACCGAAACGAGCTAAATCACAACACAAAGGTTTTACAAGTGTTCCTCTAATACGCGTCAAAACTTTTTCTCTTATAACTGCGCGAAAAGCATGTATTCTTGCTTAATACTACGAAACAAGCTGTTTTACACCGAAACGAGCTAAATCACAACACATCGGTTTTACAAGTGTTCCTCTGATACGCGTCTAAACTTTTTCTCTTTTAACTGCGCGAAAAGCATGTATTCGTGCTTAATACAACGAAACAAGCTGTTTTTGACCGAAACGAGCTAAATCTGAACACATCGGTTTCACAAGTATCCACGTGATACTCGTCAAAACTTTTTCTCTTATAACTGCGCGAAAAGCATGTATTCTTGCTTAATACAACGAAACAAGCTGTTTTAGACCGAAACGAGCTAAATCACAACACATCGGTATTACAAGTGTTCCACGTGATACTCGTCAAAACTTTTTCTCTTATAACTGCGCGAAAAGCATGTATTCGTGCTTAATACAACGAAACAAGCTGTTTTAGACCGAAACGAGCTAAATTTGAACACATCGGTTTTACAAGTATCCACGTGATACTCGTCAACTTTTTCTCTTATAACCGCGCGAAAAGCATGTATTCTTGCTTAATACAACGAAACAAGCTGTTTTAGACCGAAACGAGCTAAATCACAACACATCGGTTTTACAAGTGTCTCTGATACGCGTCAAAACTTTTTCTTCTATAACTGCGCGTAAAGCATGTATTCGTGCTTAATACAACGAAACAAGCTGTTTTAGACCGAAACGAGCTAAATCTGAACACATCGGTTTTACAAGTATCCACGTGATACTCGTCAAAACTTTTTCTCTTATAACTGCGCGAAAAGCATGTATTCTTGCTTAATACAACGAAACAAGCTGTTTTAGACCGAAAAGAGCTAAATCACAACACATCGGTTTTACAAGTGTTCCTCTGATACGCGTCAAAACTTTTTCTCTTATAACGGCGCGAAAAGCATGTATTCTTGCTTAATACAGCGAAACAAGCTGTTTTAGACCGAAACGAGCTAAATCACAACACATCGGTATTACAAGTGTTCCACGTGATACTCGTCAAAACTTTTTCTCTTTTAACTGCGCGAAAAGCATGTATTCGTGCTTAATACAACGAAACAAGCTGTTTTAGACCGAAACGAGCTAAATCTGAACACATCGGTTTTACAAGTATCCACGTGATACTCGTCAAAACTTTTTCTCTTATAACTGCGCGAAAAGCATGTATTCTTGCTTAATACAACGAAACAAGGTGTTTTAGACCGAAACGAGCTAAATCACAACACATCGGTTTTACAAGTGTTCCTCTGATACGCGTCAAAACTTTTTCTCTTATAACTGCGCGAAAAGCATGTATTCTTGCTTAATACAGCGAAACAAGCTGTTTTAGACCGAAACGAGCTAAATCACAACACATCGGTTTTACAAGTGTTCCTCTGATACGCGTCAAAACTTTTTCTCTTATAACTGCGCGAAAAGCATGTATTCTTGCTTAATACAGCGAAACAAGCTGTTTTAGACCGAAATGAGCTAAATCACAACACATCGGTTTTACAAGTGTTCCTCTGATACGCGTCAAAACTTTTTCTCTTATAACGGCGCGAAAAGCATGTATTCTTGCTTAATACAGCGAAACAAGCTGTTTTAGACCGAAACGAGCTAAATCACAACACATCGGTATTACAAGTGTTCCACGTGATACTCATCAAAACTTTTTCTCTTATAACTGCGCGAAAAGCATGTATTCGTGCTTAATACAACGAAACAAGCTGTTTTAGACCGAAACGAGCTAAATCTGAACACATCGGTTTTACAAGTATCCACGTGATACCCGTCAAAACTTTTTCTCTTATAACTGCGCGAAAAGCATGTATTCTTGCTTAATACAACGAAACAAGCTGTTTTAGACCGAAAAGAGCTAATTCACAACACATCGGTTTTACAAGTGTCTCTCTAATACGCGTCAAAACTTTTTCTCTTATAACTGCGCGAAAAGCACGTATTCTTGCTTAATACAACGAAACAAGCTGTTTTAGACCGAAGCGAGCTAAATCACAACACATCGGTTTTACAAGTGTTCCTCTGATACGCGTCAACTCTTTTTTCTCTTATAGCTGCGCGAAAAGCATGTATTCGTGCTTAGTCCAACGAAACAAGCTGTTTTAGACCAAAACGAGGTAAATCTGAACACATCGGTTTTACAAGTGTCCCTGTGACACGCCTTTAAAGCTTTTTCTCTTATCACTGCGCGAAAAGCATGTATTTCTGCTTAATACAGCGAAACAAGCTGTTTTAGACCGAAACGAGCTAAATCACAACACATCGGTTTTACAATTGTTCCTCTGATACGCGTCTAAACTTTTTCTCTTATAACTGCGCGAAAAGCATGTATTCGTGCTTAATACAGCGAAACGAGCTGTTTTAGACCGAAACGAGCTAAATCACAACACATCGGTTTTACAAGCGTTCCTCTGATACGCGTCAAAACTTTTTCTCTTATAACTGCGCGAAAAGCATGTATTCTTGCTTAATACAACGAAACAAGCTGTTTTAGACCGAAACGAGCTAAATCACAACACATCGGTTTTACAAGTGTCTCTCTGATACGCGTCAAAACTTTTTCTTCTATAACTGCGCGTAAAGCATGTATTCTTGCTTAATACAACGAAACAAGCTGTTTTAGACCAAAACGAGCTAAATCTGAACACATCGGTTTTACAAGTATCCACGTGATACTCGTCAAAACTTTCTTATAACTGCGCGAAAAGCATGTATTCTTGCTTCATACAACGAAACAAGCTGTTTTAGACCGAAACGAGCTAAATCATAACACATCGGTTTTACAAGTGTCTCTCTAATAGGCGTCAAAACTTTTTCTTCTATAACTGCGCGTAAAGCATGTATTCGTGCCTAATACAACGAAACAAGTTGTTTTAGACCGAAACGAGCTAAATCTGAACACATCGGTTTTACAAGTGTCCCTGTGACACGCGTCAAAACTTTTTCTCTTAAACTGCGCGAAAAGCATGTATTCTTGCTTAACACAGCGAAACAAGCTGTTTTAGACCGAAACGAGCTAAATCACAACACAAAGGTTTTACAAGTGTTCCTCTAATACGCGTCAAAACTTTTTCTCTTATAACTGCGCGAAAAGCATGTATTCTTGCTTAATACTACGAAACAAGCTGTTTTACACCGAAACGAGCTAAATCACAACACATCGGTTTTACAAGTGTTCCTCTGATACGCGTCTAAACTTTTTCTCTTTTAACTGCGCGAAAAGCATGTATTCGTGCTTAATACAACGAAACAAGCTGTTTTTGACCGAAACGAGCTAAATCTGAACACATCGGTTTCACAAGTATCCACGTGATACTCGTCAAAACTTTTTCTCTTATAACTGCGCGAAAAGCATGTATTCTTGCTTAATACAACGAAACAAGCTGTTTTAGACCGAAACGAGCTAAATCACAACACATCGGTATTACAAGTGTTCCACGTGATACTCGTCAAAACTTTTTCTCTTATAACTGCGCGAAAAGCATGTATTCGTGCTTAATACAACGAAACAAGCTGTTTTAGACCGAAACGAGCTAAATTTGAACACATCGGTTTTACAAGTATCCACGTGATACTCGTCAACTTTTTCTCTTATAACCGCGCGAAAAGCATGTATTCTTGCTTAATACAACGAAACAAGCTGTTTTAGACCGAAACGAGCTAAATCACAACACATCGGTTTTACAAGTGTCTCTGATACGCGTCAAAACTTTTTCTTCTATAACTGCGCGTAAAGCATGTATTCGTGCTTAATACAACGAAACAAGCTGTTTTAGACCGAAACGAGCTAAATCTGAACACATCGGTTTTACAAGTATCCACGTGATACTCGTCAAAACTTTTTCTCTTATAACTGCGCGAAAAGCATGTATTCTTGCTTAATACAACGAAACAAGCTGTTTTAGACCGAAAAGAGCTAAATCACAACACATCGGTTTTACAAGTGTTCCTCTGATACGCGTCAAAACTTTTTCTCTTATAACCGCGCGAAAAGCATGTATTCTTGCTTAATACAGCGAAACAAGCTGTTTTAGACCGAAACGAGCTAAATCACAACACATCGGTATTACAAGTGTTCCACGTGATACTCGTCAAAACTTTTTCTCTTTTAACTGCGCGAAAAGCATGTATTCGTGCTTAATACAACGAAACAAGCTGTTTTAGACCGAAACGAGCTAAATTTGAACACATCGGTTTTACAAGTATCCACGTGATACTCGTCAACTTTTTCTCTTATAACCGCGCGAAAAGCATGTATTCTTGCTTAATACAACGAAACAAGCTGTTTTAGACCGAAACGAGCTAAATCACAACACATCGGTATTACAAGTGTTCCACGTGATACTCGTCAAAACTTTTTCTCTTATAACTGCGCGAAAAGCATGTATTCTTGCTTAATACAACGAAACAAGCGGTTTTAGACCGAAGCGAGCTAAATCACAACACATCGGTTTTACAAGTGTTCCTCTGATACGCGTCAACTCTTTTTTCTCTTATAGCTGCGCGAAAAGCATGTATTCGTGCTTAGTCCAACGAAACAAGCTGTTTTAGACCAAAACGAGGTAAATCTGAACACATCGGTTTTACAAGTGTCCCTGTGACACGCCTTTAAAGCTTTTTCTCTTATCACTGCGCGAAAAGCATGTATTTCTGCTTAATACAGCGAAACAAGCTGTTTTAGACCGAAACGAGCTAAATCACAACACATCGGTTTTACAATTGTTCCTCTGATACGCGTCTAAACTTTTTCTCTTATAACTGCGCGAAAAGCATGTATTCGTGCTTAATACAGCGAAACGAGCTGTTTTAGACCGAAACGAGCTAAATCACAACACATCGGTTTTACAAGCGTTCCTCTGATACGCGTCAAAACTTTTTCTCTTATAACTGCGCGAAAAGCATGTATTCGTGCTTAATACAACGAAACAAGCTGTTTTAGACCGAAACGAGCTAAATTTGAACACATCGGTTTTACAAGTATCCACGTGATACTCGTCAACTTTTTCTCTTATAACCGCGCGAAAAGCATGTATTCTTGCTTAATACAACGAAACAAGCTGTTTTAGACCGAAACGAGCTAAATCACAACACATCGGTTTTACAAGTGTCTCTGATACGCGTCAAAACTTTTTCTTCTATAACTGCGCGTAAAGCATGTATTCGTGCTTAATACAACGAAACAAGCTGTTTTAGACCGAAACGAGCTAAATCTGAACACATCGGTTTTACAAGTGTCCCTGTGACACGCCTTTAAAGCTTTTTCTCTTATCACTGCGCGAAAAGCATGTATTTCTGCTTAATACAGCGAAACAAGCTGTTTTAGACCGAAACGAGCTAAATCACAACACATCGGTTTTACAATTGTTCCTCTGATACGCGTCTAAACTTTTTCTCTTATAACTGCGCGAAAAGCATGTATTCGTGCTTAATACAGCGAAACGAGCTGTTTTAGACCGAAACGAGCTAAATCACAACACATCGGTTTTACAAGCGTTCCTCTGATACGCGTCAAAACTTTTTCTCTTATAACTGCGCGAAAAGCATGTATTCGTGCTTAATACAACGAAACAAGCTGTTTTAGACCAAAACGAGCTAAATCTGAACACATCGGTTTTCCAAGTGTCCATGTGATACGCGTCAAAACTTTTTCTCTTATAACTGCGCGAAAAGCATGTATTCGTGCTAAATACAACGAAACAAGCTGTTTTAGTCCGAAAAGAGTTAAATCTGAACACATCGGTTTTACAAGTGTTCCTCTGATACGCGTCAAAACTTTTTCTCTTATAACTGCGCGAAAAGCAAGTATTCTTGCTTAATACAACGAAACAAGCTGTTTTAGACCGAAACGAGCCAAATCACAACACATCGGTATTACAAGTGTTCCACGTGATACTCGTCAAAACTTTTTCTCCTATAACTGCGCGAAAAGCATGTATTCGTGCTTAATGCAACGAAACAAGCTGTTTTAGACCGAAACGAGCTAAATCTGAACACATCGGTTTTACAAGTGTCCCTGTGACACGCGTCAAAACTTTTTCTCTTATAACTGCGCGAAAAGCATGTATTCTTGCTTAATACAACGAAACAAGCTGTTTTAGACCGAAATGAGCTAAATTACAACACATCGGTTTTACAAGTGTTCCTCTGATACGCGTCAAAACTTTTTCTCTTATAACTGCGCGAAAAGCATGTATTCTTGCTTAATACAGCGAAACAAGCTGTTTTAGACCGAAACGAGCTAAATCACAACACATCGGTATTACAAGTGTTCCACGTGATACTCGTCAAAACGTTTTCTCTTATAACTGCGCGAAAAGCATGTATTCGTGCTTAATACAACGAAACAAGCTGTTTTAGACCGAAACGAGCTAAATCTGAACACTTCGGTTTTACAAGTATCCACGTGATACTCGTCAAAACTTTTTCTCTTATAACTGCGCGTAAAGCATGTATTCTTGCTTAATACAACGAAACAAGCTGTTTTAGACCAAAACGAGCTAAATCTGAACACATCGGTTTTACAAGTATCCACGTGATACTCGTCAAAACTTTCTTATAACTGCGCGAAAAGCATGTATTCTTGCTTCATACAACGAAACAAGCTGTTTTAGACCGAAACGAGCTAAATCACAACACATCGGTTTTACAAGTGTTCCTCTGATACGCGTCAACTCTTTTTTCTCTTATAGCTGCGCGAAAAGCATGTATTCGTGCTTAGTCCAACGAAACAAGCTGTTTTAGACCGAAACGAGCTAAATCACAACACATCGGTATTACAAGTGTTCCACGTGATACTCGTCAAAACTTTTTCTCTTATAACTGCGCGAAAAGCATGTATTCGTGCTTAATACAACGAAACAAGCTGTTTTAGACCGAAACGAGCTAAATTTGAACACATCGGTTTTACAAGTATCCACGTGATACTCGTCAACTTTTTCTCTTATAACCGCGCGAAAAGCATGTATTCGTGCTTAATACAACGAAACAAGCTGTTTTAGACCGAAACGAGCTAAATTTGAACACATCGGTTTTACAAGTATCCACGTGATACTCGTCAACTTTTTCTCTTATAACCGCGCGAAAAGCATGTATTCTTGCTTAATACAACGAAACAAGCTGTTTTAGACCGAAACGAGCTAAATCACAACACATCGGTTTTACAGTGTCTCTGATACGCGTCAAAACTTTTTCTTCTATAACTGCGCGTAAAGCATGTATTCGTGCTTAATACAACGAAACAAGCTGTTTTAGACCGAAACGAACTAAATCTGAACACATCGGTTTTACAAGTATCCACGTGATACTCGTCAAAACTTTTTCTCTTATAACTGCGCGAAAAGCATGTATTCTTGCTTAATACAACGAAACAAGCTGTTTTAGACCGAAAAGAGCTAAATCACAACACATCGGTTTTACAAGTGTCTCTCTAATACGCGTCAAAACTTTTTCTCTTATAACTGCGCGAAAAGCATGTATTCTTGCTTAATACAACGAAACAAGCTGTTTTAGACCGAAGCGAGCTAAATCACAACACATCGGTTTTACAAGTGTTCCTCTGATACGCGTCAACTCTTTTTTCTCTTATAGCTGCGCGAAAAGCATGTATTCGTGCTTAGTCCAACGAAACAAGCTGTTTTAGACCAAAACGAGGTAAATCTGAACACATCGGTTTTACAAGTGTCCCTGTGACACGCCTTTAAAGCTTTTTCTCTTATCACTGCGCGAAAAGCATGTGTTTCTGCTTAATACAGCGAAACAAGCTGTTTTAGACCGAAACGAGCTAAATCTGAACACATCGGTTTTACAAGTATCCACGTGATACTCGTCAAAACTTTTTCTCTTATAACTGCGCGAAAAGCATGTATTCTTGCTTAATACAACGAAACAAGCTGTTTTAGACCGAAACGAGCTAAATCACAACACATCGGTATTACAAGTGTTCCACGTGATACTCGTCAAAACTTTTTCTCTTATAACTGCGCGAAAAGCATGTATTCGTGCTTAATACAACGAAACAAGCTGTTTTAACCGAAACGAGCTAAATTTGAACACATCGGTTTTACAAGTATCCACGTGATACTCGTCAACTTTTTCTCTTATAACCGCGCGAAAAGCATGTATTCTTGCTTAATACAACGAAACAAGCTGTTTTAGACCGAAACGAGCTAAATCACAACACATCGGTATTACAAGTGTTCCACGTGATACTCGTCAAAACTTTTTCTCTTATAACTGCGCGAAAAGCATGTATTCTTGCTTAATACAACGAAACAAGCGGTTTTAGACCGAAGCGAGCTAAATCACAACACATCGGTTTTACAAGTGTTCCTCTGATACGCGTCAACTCTTTTTTCTCTTATAGCTGCGCGAAAAGCATGTATTCGTGCTTAGTCCAACGAAACAAGCTGTTTTAGACCAAAACGAGGTAAATCTGAACACATCGGTTTTACAAGTGTCCCTGTGACACGCCTTTAAAGCTTTTTCTCTTATCACTGCGCGAAAAGCATGTATTTCTGCTTAATACAGCGAAACAAGCTGTTTTAGACCGAAACGAGCTAAATCACAACACATCGGTTTTACAATTGTTCCTCTGATACGCGTCTAAACTTTTTCTCTTATAACTGCGCGAAAAGCATGTATTCGTGCTTAATACAGCGAAACGAGCTGTTTTAGACCGAAACGAGCTAAATCACAACACATCGGTTTTACAAGCGTTCCTCTGATACGCGTCAAAACTTTTTCTCTTATAACTGCGCGAAAAGCATGTATTCGTGCTTAATACAACGAAACAAGCTGTTTTAGACCGAAACGAGCTAAATTTGAACACATCGGTTTTACAAGTATCCACGTGATACTCGTCAACTTTTTCTCTTATAACCGCGCGAAAAGCATGTATTCTTGCTTAATACAACGAAACAAGCTGTTTTAGACCGAAACGAGCTAAATCACAACACATCGGTTTTACAAGTGTCTCTGATACGCGTCAAAACTTTTTCTTCTATAACTGCGCGTAAAGCATGTATTCGTGCTTAATACAACGAAACAAGCTGTTTTAGACCGAAACGAGCTAAATCTGAACACATCGGTTTTACAAGTATCCACGTGATACTCGTCAAAACTTTTTCTCTTATAACTGCGCGAAAAGCATGTATTCTTGCTTAATACAACGAAACAAGCTGTTTTAGACCGAAAAGAGCTAAATCACAACACATCGGTTTTACAAGTGTTCCTCTGATACGCGTCAAAACTTTTTCTCTTATAACGGCGCGAAAAGCATGTATTCTTGCTTAATACAGCGAAACAAGCTGTTTTAGACCGAAACGAGCTAAATCACAACACATCGGTATTACAAGTGTTCCACGTGATACTCGTCAAAACTTTTTCTCTTTTAACTGCGCGAAAAGCATGTATTCGTGCTTAATACAACGAAACAAGCTGTTTTAGACCGAAACGAGCTAAATCACAACACATCGGTATTACAAGTGTTCCACGTGATACTCGTCAAAACTTTTTCTCTTATAACTGCGCGAAAAGCATGTATTCTTGCTTAATACAACGAAACAAGGTGTTTTAGACCGAAACGAGCTAAATCACAACACATCGGTTTTACAAGTGTTCCTCTGATACGCGTCAAAACTTTTTCTCTTATAACTGCGCGAAAAGCATGTATTCTTGCTTAATACAGCGAAACAAGCTGTTTTAGACCGAAACGAGCTAAATCACAACACATCGGTTTTACAAGTGTTCCTCTGATACGCGTCAAAACTTTTTCTCTTATAACTGCGCGAAAAGCATGTATTCTTGCTTAATACAGCGAAACAAGCTGTTTTAGACCGAAATGAGCTAAATCACAACACATCGGTTTTACAAGTGTTCCTCTGATACGCGTCAAAACTTTTTCTCTTATAACGGCGCGAAAAGCATGTATTCTTGCTTAATACAGCGAAACAAGCTGTTTTAGACCGAAACGAGCTAAATCACAACACATCGGTATTACAAGTGTTCCACGTGATACTCGTCAAAACTTTTTCTCTTATACCTGCGCGAAAAGCATGTATTCGTGCTTAATACAACGAAACAAGCTGTTTTAGACCGAAACGAGCTAAATCTGAACACATCGGTTTTACAAGTATCCACGTGATACCCGTCAAAACTTTTTCTCTTATAACTGCGCGAAAAGCATGTATTCTTGCTTAATACAACGAAACAAGCTGTTTTAGACCGAAAAGAGCTAATTCACAACACATCGGTTTTACAAGTGTCTCTCTAATACGCGTCAAAACTTTTTCTCTTATAACTGCGCGAAAAGCACGTATTCTTGCTTAATACAACGAAACAAGCTGTTTTAGACCGAAGCGAGCTAAATCACAACACATCGGTTTTACAAGTGTTCCTCTGATACGCGTCAACTCTTTTTTCTCTTATAGCTGCGCGAAAAGCATGTATTCGTGCTTAGTCCAACGAAACAAGCTGTTTTAGACCGAAACGAGCTAAATCACAACACATCGGTATTACAAGTGTTCCACGTGATACTCGTCAAAACTTTTTCTCTTATAACTGCGCGAAAAGCATGTATTCGTGCTTAATACAACGAAACAAGCTGTTTTAGACCGAAACGAGCTAAATTTGAACACATCGGTTTTACAAGTATCCACGTGATACTCGTCAACTTTTTCTCTTATAACCGCGCGAAAAGCATGTATTCTTGCTTAATACAACGAAACAAGCTGTTTTAGACCGAAACGAGCTAAATCACAACACATCGGTTTTACAGTGTCTCTGATACGCGTCAAAACTTTTTCTTCTATAACTGCGCGTAAAGCATGTATTCGTGCTTAATACAACGAAACAAGCTGTTTTAGACCGAAACGAGCTAAATCTGAACACATCGGTTTTACAAGTATCCACGTGATACTCGTCAAAACTTTTTCTCTTATAACTGCGCGAAAAGCATGTATTCTTGCTTAATACAACGAAACAAGCTGTTTTAGACCGAAAAGAGCTAAATCACAACACATCGGTTTTACAAGTGTCTCTCTAATACGCGTCAAAACTTTTTCTCTTATAACTGCGCGAAAAGCATGTATTCTTGCTTAATACAACGAAACAAGCTGTTTTAGACCGAAGCGAGCTAAATCACAACACATCGGTTTTACAAGTGTTCCTCTGATACGCGTCAACTCTTTTTTCTCTTATAGCTGCGCGAAAAGCATGTATTCGTGCTTAGTCCAACGAAACAAGCTGTTTTAGACCAAAACGAGGTAAATCTGAACACATCGGTTTTACAAGTGTCCCTGTGACACGCCTTTAAAGCTTTTTCTCTTATCACTGCGCGAAAAGCATGTGTTTCTGCTTAATACAGCGAAACAAGCTGTTTTAGACCGAAACGAGCTAAATCTGAACACATCGGTTTTACAAGTATCCACGTGATACTCGTCAAAACTTTTTCTCTTATAACTGCGCGAAAAGCATGTATTCTTGCTTAATACAACGAAACAAGCTGTTTTAGACCGAAACGAGCTAAATCACAACACATCGGTATTACAAGTGTTCCACGTGATACTCGTCAAAACTTTTTCTCTTATAACTGCGCGAAAAGCATGTATTCGTGCTTAATACAACGAAACAAGCTGTTTTAGACCGAAACGAGCTAAATTTGAACACATCGGTTTTACAAGTATCCACGTGATACTCGTCAACTTTTTCTCTTATAACCGCGCGAAAAGCATGTATTCTTGCTTAATACAACGAAACAAGCTGTTTTAGACCGAAACGAGCTAAATCACAACACATCGGTTTTACAAGTGTCTCTGATACGCGTCAAAACTTTTTCTTCTATAACTGCGCGTAAAGCATGTATTCGTGCTTAATACAACGAAACAAGCTGTTTTAGACCGAAACGAGCTAAATCTGAACACATCGGTTTTACAAGTATCCACGTGATACTCGTCAAAACTTTTTCTCTTATAACTGCGCGAAAAGCATGTATTCTTGCTTAATACAACGAAACAAGCTGTTTTAGACCGAAAAGAGCTAAATCACAACACATCGGTTTTACAAGTGTCTCTCTAATACGCGTCAAAACTTTTTCTCTTATAACTGCGCGAAAAGCATGTATTCTTGCTTAATACAACGAAACAAGCTGTTTTAGACCGAAGCGAGCTAAGTCACAACACATCGGTTTTACAAGTGTTCCTCTGATACGCGTCAACTCTTTTTTCTCTTATAGCTGCGCGAAAAGCATGTATTCGTGCTTAGTCCAACGAAACAAGCTGTTTTAGACCAAAACGAGGTAAATCTGAACACATCGGTTTTACAAGTGTCCCTGTGACACGCCTTTAAAGCTTTTTCTCTTATCACTGCGCGAAAAGCATGTATTTCTGCTTAATACAGCGAAACAAGCTGTTTTAGACCGAAACGAGCTAAATCACAACACATCGGTTTTACAATTGTTCCTCTGATACGCGTCTAAACTTTTTCTCTTATAACTGCGCGAAAAGCATGTATTCGTGCTTAATACAGCGAAACGAGCTGTTTTAGACCGAAACGAGCTAAATCACAACACATCGGTTTTACAAGCGTTCCTCTGATACGCGTCAAAACTTTTTCTCTTATAACTGCGCGAAAAGCATGTATTCGTGCTTAATACAACGAAACAAGCTGTTTTAGACCAAAACGAGCTAAATCTGAACACATCGGTTTTCCAAGTGTCCATGTGATACGCGTCAAAACTTTTTCTCTTATAACTGCGCGAAAAGCATGTATTCGTGCTAAATACAACGAAACAAGCTGTTTTAGTCCGAAAAGAGTTAAATCTGAACACATCGGTTTTACAAGTGTTCCTCTGATACGCGTCAAAACTTTTTCTCTTATAACTGCGCGAAAAGCATGTATTCTTGCCTAATACAACGAAACAAGCTGTTTTAGACCGAAACGAGCCAAATCACAACACATCGGTATTACAAGTGTTCCACGTGATACTCGTCAAAACTTTTTCTCTTATAACTGCGCGAAAAGCATGTATTCGTGCTTAATGCAACGAAACAAGCTGTTTTAGACCGAAACGAGCTAAATCTGAACACATCGGTTTTACAAGTGTCCCTGTGACACGCGTCAAAACTTTTTCTCTTATAACTGCGCGAAAAGCATGTATTCTTGCTTAATACAACGAAACAAGCTGTTTTAGACCGAAATGAGCTAAATCACAACACATCGGTTTTACAAGTGTTCCTCTGATACGCGTCAAAACTTTTTCTCTTATAACTGCGCGAAAAGCATGTATTCTTGCTTAATACAGCGAAACAAGCTGTTTTAGACCGAAACGAGCTAAATCACAACACATCGGTATTACAAGTGTTCCACGTGATACTCGTCAAAACGTTTTCTCTTATAACTGCGCGAAAAGCATGTATTCGTGCTTAATACAACGAAACAAGCTGTTTTAGACCGAAACGAGCTAAATCACAACACATCGGTTTTACAAGTGTCTCTCTGATACGCGTCAAAACTTTTTCTTCTATAACTGCGCGTAAAGCATGTATTCTTGCTTAATACAACGAAACAAGCTGTTTTAGACCAAAACGAGCTAAATCTGAACACATCGGTTTTACAAGTATCCACGTGATACTCGTCAAAACTTTCTTATAACTGCGCGAAAAGCATGTATTCTTGCTTCATACAACGAAACAAGCTGTTTTAGACCGAAACGAGCTAAATCATAACACATCGGTTTTACAAGTGTCTCTCTAATAGGCGTCAAAACTTTTTCTTCTATAACTGCGCGTAAAGCATGTATTCGTGCCTAATACAACGAAACAAGTTGTTTTAGACCGAAACGAGCTAAATCACAACACATCGGTTTTACAATTGTTCCTCTGATACGCGTCTAAACTTTTTCTCTTATAACTGCGCGAAAAGCATGTATTCGTGCTTAATACAGCGAAACGAGCTGTTTTAGACCGAAACGAGCTAAATCACAACACATCGGTTTTACAAGCGTTCCTCTGATACGCGTCAAAACTTTTTCTCTTATAACTGCGCGAAAAGCATGTATTCGTGCTTAATACAACGAAACAAGCTGTTTTAGACCAAAACGAGCTAAATCTGAACCCATCGGTTTTCCAAGTGTCCATGTGATACGCGTCAAAACTTTTTCTCTTATAACTGCGCGAAAAGCATGTATTCGTGCTTAATACAGCGAAACGAGCTGTTTTAGACCGAAACGAGCTAAATCACAACACATCGGTTTTACAAGCGTTCCTCTGATACGCGTCAAAACTTTTTCTCTTATAACTGCGCGAAAAGCATGTATTCGTGCTTAATACAACGAAACAAGCTGTTTTAGACCGAAACGAGCCAAATCACAACACATCGGTATTACAAGTGTTCCACGTGATACTCGTCAAAACTTTTCCTCTTATAACTGCGCGAAAAGCATGTATTCGTGCTTAATGCAACGAAACAAGCTGTTTTAGACCGAAACGAGCTAAATCTGAACACATCGGTATTACAAGTGTTCCACGTGATACTCGTCAAAACGTTTTCTCTTATAACTGCGCGAAAAGCATGTATTCGTGCTTAATACAACGAAACAAGCTGTTTTAGACCGAAACGAGCTAAATCACAACACATCGGTTTTACAAGTGTCTCTCTGATACGCGTCAAAACTTTTTCTTCTATAACTGCGCGTAAAGCATGTATTCTTGCTTAATACAACGAAACAAGCTGTTTTAGACCAAAACGAGCTAAATCTGAACACATCGGTTTTACAAGTATCCACGTGATACTCGTCAAAACTTTCTTATAACTGCGCGAAAAGCATGTATTCTTGCTTCATACAACGAAACAAGCTGTTTTAGACCGAAACGAGCTAAATCATAACACATCGGTTTTACAAGTGTCTCTCTAATAGGCGTCAAAACTTTTTCTTCTATAACTGCGCGTAAAGCATGTATTCGTGCCTAATACAACGAAACAAGTTGTTTTAGACCGAAACGAGCTAAATCACAACACATCGGTTTTACAATTGTTCCTCTGATACGCGTCTAAACTTTTTCTCTTATAACTGCGCGAAAAGCATGTATTCGTGCTTAATACAGCGAAACGAGCTGTTTTAGACCGAAACGAGCTAAATCACAACACATCGGTTTTACAAGCGTTCCTCTGATACGCGTCAAAACTTTTTCTCTTATAACTGCGCGAAAAGCATGTATTCGTGCTTAATACAACGAAACAAGCTGTTTTAGACCAAAACGAGCTAAATCTGAACACATCGGTTTTCCAAGTGTCCATGTGATACGCGTCAAAACTTTTTCTCTTATAACTGCGCGAAAAGCATGTATTCGTGCTAAATACAACGAAACAAGCTGTTTTAGTCCGAAAAGAGTTAAATCTGAACACATCGGTTTTACAAGTGTTCCTCTGATACGCGTCAAAACTTTTTCTCTTATAACTGCGCGAAAAGCATGTATTCTTGCTTAATACAACGAAACAAGCTGTTTTAGACCGAAACGAGCCAAATCACAACACATCGGTATTACAAGTGTTCCACGTGATACTCGTCAAAACTTTTTCTCTTATAACTGCGCGAAAAGCATGTATTCGTGCTTAATGCAACGAAACAAGCTGTTTTAGACCGAAACGAGCTAAATCTGAACACATCGGTTTTACAAGTGTCCCTGTGACACGCGTCAAAACTTTTTCTCTTATAACTGCGCGAAAAGCATGTATTCTTGCTTAATACAACGAAACAAGCTGTTTTAGACCGAAATGAGCTAAATCACAACACATCGGTTTTACAAGTGTTCCTCTGATACGCGTCAAAACTTTTTCTCTTATAACTGCGCGAAAAGCATGTATTCTTGCTTAACACAGCGAAACAAGCTGTTTTAGACCGAAACGAGCTAAATCACAACACAAAGGTTTTACAAGTGTTCCTCTAATACGCGTCAAAACTTTTTCTCTTATAACTGCGCGAAAAGCATGTATTCTTGCTTAATACTACGAAACAAGCTGTTTTACACCGAAACGAGCTAAATCACAACACATCGGTTTTACAAGTGTTCCTCTGATACGCGTCTAAACTTTTTCTCTTTTAACTGCGCGAAAAGCATGTATTCGTGCTTAATACAACGAAACAAGCTGTTTTTGACCGAAACGAGCTAAATCTGAACACATCGGTTTTACAAGTATCCACGTGATACTCGACAAAACTTTTTCTCTTATAACTGCGCGAAAAGCATGTATTCTTGCTTAATACAACGAAACAAGCTGTTTTAGACCGAAACGAGCTAAATCACAACACATCGGTATTACAAGTGTTCCACGTGATACTCGTCAAAACTTTTTCTCTTATAACTGCGCGAAAAGCATGTATTCGTGCTTAATACAACGAAACAAGCTGTTTTAGACCGAAACGAGCTAAATTTGAACACATCGGTTTTACAAGTATCCACGTGATACTCGTCAACTTTTTCTCTTATAACCGCGCGAAAAGCATGTATTCTTGCTTAATGCAACGAAACAAGCTGTTTTAGACCGAAACGAGCTAAATCTGAACACATCGGTTTTACAAGTGTCCCTGTGACACGCGTCAAAACTTTTTCTCTTATAACTGCGCGTAAAGCATGTATTCGTGCTTAATACAACGAAACAAGCTGTTTTAGACCGAAACGAGCTAAATCTGAACACATCGGTTTTACAAGTATCCACGTGATACTCGTCAAAACTTTTTCTCTTATAACTGCGCGAAAAGCATGTATTCTTGCTTAATACAACGAAACAAGCTGTTTTAGACCGAAAAGAGCTAAATCACAACACATCGGTTTTACAAGTGTCTCTCTAATACGCGTCAAAACTTTTTCTCTTATAACTGCGCGAAAAGCATGTATTCTTGCTTAATACAACGAAACAAGCTGTTTTAGACCGAAGCGAGCTAAATCACAACACATCGGTTTTACAAGTGTTCCTCTGATACGCGTCAACTCTTTTTTCTCTTATAGCTGCGCGAAAAGCATGTATTCGTGCTTAGTCCAACGAAACAAGCTGTTTTAGACCAAAACGAGGTAAATCTGAACACATCGGTTTTACAAGTGTCCCTGTGACACGCCTTTAAAGCTTTTTCTCTTATCACTGCGCGAAAAGCATGTATTTCTGCTTAATACAGCGAAACAAGCTGTTTTAGACCGAAACGAGCTAAATCACAACACATCGGTTTTACAATTGTTCCTCTGATACGCGTCTAAACTTTTTCTCTTATAACTGCGCGAAAAGCATGTATTCGTGCTTAATACAGCGAAACGAGCTGTTTTAGACCGAAACGAGCTAAATCACAACACATCGGTTTTACAAGCGTTCCTCTGATACGCGTCAAAACTTTTTCTCTTATAACTGCGCGAAAAGCATGTATTCGTGCTTAATACAACGAAACAAGCTGTTTTAGACCAAAACGAGCTAAATCTGAACACATCGGTTTTCCAAGTGTCCATGTGATACGCGTCAAAACTTTTTCTCTTATAACTGCGCGAAAAGCATGTATTCGTCCTAAATACAACGAAACAAGCTGTTTTAGTCCGAAAAGAGTTAAATCTGAACACATCGGTTTTACAAGTGTTCCTCTGATACGCGTCAAAACTTTTTCTCTTATAACTGCGCGAAAAGCATGTATTCTTGCTTAATACAACGAAACAAGCTGTTTTAGACCGAAACGAGCCAAATCACAACACATCGGTATTACAAGTGTTCCACGTGATACTCGTCAAAACTTTTTCTCTTATAACTGCGCGAAAAGCATGTATTCGTGCTTAATGCAACGAAACAAGCTGTTTTAGACCGAAACGAGCTAAATCTGAACACATCGGTTTTACAAGTGTCCCTGTGACACGCGTCAAAACTTTTTCTCTTATAACTGCGCGAAAAGCATGTATTCTTGCTTAATACAACGAAACAAGCTGTTTTAGACCGAAATGAGCTAAATCACAACACATCGGTTTTACAAGTGTTCCTCTGATACGCGTCAAAACTTTTTCTCTTATAACTGCGCGAAAAGCATGTATTCTTGCTTAATACAGCGAAACAAGCTGTTTTAGACCGAAACGAGCTAAATCACAACACATCGGTATTACAAGTGTTCCACGTGATATTCGTCAAAACGTTTTCTCTTATAACTGCGCGAAAAGCATGTATTCGTGCTTAATACAACGAAACAAGCTGTTTTAGACCGAAACGAGCTAAATCACAACACATCGGTTTTACAAGTGTCTCTCTGATACGCGTCAAAACTTTTTCTTCTATAACTGCGCGTAAAGCATGTATTCTTGCTTAATACAACGAAACAAGCTGTTTTAGACCAAAACGAGCTAAATCTGAACACATCGGTTTTACAAGTATCCACGTGATACTCGACAAAACTTTTTCTCTTATAACTGCGCGAAAAGAATGTATTCTTGCTTAATACAACGAAACAAGCTGTTTTAGACCGAAACGAGCTAAATCACAACACATCGGTATTACAAGTGTTCCACGTGATACTCGTCAAAACTTTTTCTCTTATAACTGCGCGAAAAGCATGTATTCGTGCTTAATACAACGAAACAAGCTGTTTTAGACCGAAACGAGCTAAATTTGAACACATCGGTTTTACAAGTATCCACGTGATACTCGTCAACTTTTTCTCTTATAACCGCGCGAAAAGCATGTATTCTTGCTTAATACAACGAAACAAGCTGTTTTAGACCGAAACGAGCTAAATCACAACACATCGGTTTTACAAGTGTCTCTGATACGCGTCAAAACTTTTTCTTCTATAACTGCGCGTAAAGCATGTATTCGTGCTTAATACAACGAAACAAGCTGTTTTAGACCGAAACGAGCTAAATCTGAACACATCGGTTTTACAAGTATCCACGTGATACTCGTCAAAACTTTTTCTCTTATAACTGCGCGAAAAGCATGTATTCTTGCTTAATACAACGAAACAAGCTGTTTTAGACCGAAAAGGGCTAAATCACAACACATCGGTTTTACAAGTGTCTCTCTAATACGCGTCAAAACTTTTTCTCTTATAACTGCGCGAAAAGCATGTATTCTTGCTTAATACAACGAAACAAGCTGTTTTAGACCGAAGCGAGCTAAATCACAACACATCGGTTTTACAAGTGTTCCTCTGATACGCGTCAACTCTTTTTTCTCTTATAGCTGCGCGAAAAGCATGTATTCGTGCTTAGTCCAACGAAACAAGCTGTTTTAGACCAAAACGAGGTAAATCTGAACACATCGGTTTTACAAGTGTCCCTGTGACACGCCTTTAAAGCTTTTTCTCTTATCACTGCGCGAAAAGCATGTATTTCTGCTTAATACAGCGAAACAAGCTGTTTTAGACCGAAACGAGCTAAATCACAACACATCGGTTTTACAATTGTTCCTCTGATACGCGTCTAAACTTTTTCTCTTATAACTGCGCGAAAAGCATGTATTCGTGCTTAATACAGCGAAACGAGCTGTTTTAGACCGAAACGAGCTAAATCACAACACATCGGTTTTACAAGCGTTCCTCTGATACGCGTCAAAACTTTTTCTCTTATAACTGCGCGAAAAGCATGTATTCGTGCTTAATACAACGAAACAAGCTGTTTTAGACCAAAACGAGCTAAATCTGAACACATCGGTTTTCCAAGTGTCCATGTGATACGCGTCAAAACTTTTTCTCTTATAACTGCGCGAAAAGCATGTATTCGTGCTAAATACAACGAAACAAGCTGTTTTAGTCCGAAAAGAGTTAAATCTGAACACATCGGTTTTACAAGTGTTCCTCTGATACGCGTCAAAACTTTTTCTCTTATAACTGCGCGAAAAGCATGTATTCTTGCTTAATACAACGAAACAAGCTGTTTTAGACCGAAACGAGCCAAATCACAACACATCGGTATTACAAGTGTTCCACGTGATACTCGTCAAAACTTTTTCTCTTATAACTGCGCGAAAAGCATGTATTCGTGCTTAATGCAACGAAACAAGCTGTTTTAGACCGAAACGAGCTAAATCTGAACACATCGGTTTTACAAGTGTCCCTATGACACGCGTCAAAACTTTTTCTCTTATAACTGCGCGAAAAGCATGTATTCTTGCTTAATACAACGAAACAAGCTGTTTTAGACCGAAATGAGCTAAATCACAACACATCGGTTTTACAAGTGTTCCTCTGATACGCGTCAAAACTTTTTCTCTTATAACTGCGCGAAAAGCATGTATTCTTGCTTAATACAGCGAAACAAGCTGTTTTAGACCGAAACGAGCTAAATCACAACACATCGGTATTACAAGTGTTCCACGTGATACTCGTCAAAACGTTTTCTCTTATAACTGCGCGAAAAGCATGTATTCGTGCTTAATACAACGAAACAAGCTGTTTTAGACCGAAACGAGCTAAATCTGAACACTTCGGTTTTACAAGTATCCACGTGATACTCGTCAAAACTTTTTCTCTTATAACTGCGCGAAAAGCATGTATTCTTGCTTAATACAACGAAACAAGCTGTTTTAGACCGAAACGAGCTAAATCACAACACATCGGTTTTACAAGTGTCTCTCTGATACGCGTCAAAACTTTTTCTTCTATAACTGCGCGTAAAGCATGTATTCTTGCTTAATACAACGAAACAAGCTGTTTTAGACCAAAACGAGCTAAATCTGAACACATCGGTTTTACAAGTATCCAAGTGATACTCGTCAAAACTTTCTCTCTTATAACTGCGCGAAAAGCATGTATTCTTGCTTCATACAACGAAACAAGCTGTTTTAGACCGAAACGAGCTAAATCATAACACATCGGTTTTACAAGTGTCTCTCTAATAGGCGTCAAAACTTTTTCTTCTATAACGGCGCGTAAAGCATGTATTCGTGCCTAATACAACGAAACAAGTTGTTTTAGACCGAAACGAGCTAAATCTGAACACATCGGTTTTACAAGTGTCCCTGTGACACGCGTCAAAACTTTTTCTCTTATAACTGCGCGAAAAGCATGTATTCTTGCTTAACACAGCGAAACAAGCTGTTTTAGACCGAAACGAGCTAAATCACAACACAAAGGTTTTACAAGTGTTCCTCTAATACGCGTCAAAACTTTTTCTCTTATAACTGCGCGAAAAGCATGTATTCTTGCTTAATACTACGAAACAAGCTGTTTTACACCGAAACGAGCTAAATCACAACACATCGGTTTTACAAGTGTTCCTCTGATACGCGTCTAAACTTTTTCTCTTTTAACTGCGCGAAAAGCATGTATTCGTGCTTAATACAACGAAACAAGCTGTTTTTGACCGAAACGAGCTAAATCTGAACACATCGGTTTTACAAGTATCCACGTGATACTCGTCAAAACTTTTTCTCTTATAACTGCGCGAAAAGCATGTATTCTTGCTTAATACAACGAAACAAGCTGTTTTAGACCGAAACGAGCTAAATCACAACACATCGGTATTACAAGTGTTCCACGTGATACTCGTCAAAACTTTTTCTCTTATAACTGCGCGAAAAGCATGTATTCGTGCTTAATACAACGAAACAAGCTGTTTTAGACCGAAACGAGCTAAATTTGAACACATCGGTTTTACAAGTATCCACGTGATACTCGTCAACTTTTTCTCTTATAACCGCGCGAAAAGCATGTATTCTTGCTTAATACAACGAAACAAGCTGTTTTAGACCGAAACGAGCTAAATCACAACACATCGGTTTTACAAGTGTCTCTGATACGCGTCAAAACTTTTTCTTCTATAACTGCGCGTAAAGCATGTATTCGTGCTTAATACAACGAAACAAGCTGTTTTAGACCGAAACGAGCTAAATCTGAACACATCGGTTTTACAAGTATCCACGTGATACTCGTCAAAACTTTTTCTCTTATAACTGCGCGAAAAGCATGTATTCTTGCTTAATACAACGAAACAAGCTGTTTTAGACCGAAAAGAGCTAAATCACAACACATCGGTTTTACAAGTGTCTCTCTAATACGCGTCAAAACTTTTTCTCTTATAACTGCGCGAAAAGCATGTATTCTTGCTTAATACAACGAAACAAGCTGTTTTAGACCGAAGCGAGCTAAATCACAACACATCGGTTTTACAAGTGTTCCTCTGATACGCGTCAACTCTTTTTTCTCTTATAGCTGCGCGAAAAGCATGTATTCGTGCTTAGTCCAACGAAACAAGCTGTTTTAGACCAAAACGAGGTAAATCTGAACACATCGGTTTTACAAGTGTCCCTGTGACACGCCTTTAAAGCTTTTTCTCTTATCACTGCGCGAAAAGCATGTATTTCTGCTTAATACAGCGAAACAAGCTGTTTTAGACCGAAACGAGCTAAATCACAACACATCGGTTTTACAATTGTTCCTCTGATACGCGTCTAAACTTTTTCTCTTATAACTGCGCGAAAAGCATGTATTCGTGCTTAATACAGCGAAACGAGCTGTTTTAGACCGAAACGAGCTAAATCACAACACATCGGTTTTACAAGCGTTCCTCTGATACGCGTCAAAACTTTTTTTCTTATAACTGCGCGAAAAGCATGTATTCGTGCTAAATACAACGAAACAAGCTGTTTTAGTCCGAAAAGAGTTAAATCTGAACACATCGGTTTTACAAGTGTTCCTCTGATACGCGTCAAAACTTTTTCTCTTATAACTGCGCGAAAAGCATGTATTCTTGCTTAATACAACGAAACAAGCTGTTTTAGACCGAAACGAGCCAAATCACAACACATCGGTATTACAAGTGTTCCACGTGATACTCGTCAAAACTTTTTCTCTTATAACTGCGCGAAAAGCATGTATTCGTGCTTAATGCAACGAAACAAGCTGTTTTAGACCGAAACGAGCTAAATCTGAACACATCGGTTTTACAAGTGTCCCTGTGACACGCGTCAAAACTTTTTCTCTTATAACTGCGCGAAAAGCATGTATTCTTGCTTAATACAACGAAACAAGCTGTTTTAGACCGAAATGAGCTAAATCACAACACATCGGTTTTACAAGTGTTCCTCTGATACGCGTCAAAACTTTTTCTCTTATAACTGCGCGAAAAGCATGTATTCTTGCTTAATACAGCGAAACAAGCTGTTTTAGACCGAAACGAGCTAAATCACAACACATCGGTATTACAAGTGTTCCACGTGATACTCGTCAAAACGTTTTCTCTTATAACTGCGCGAAAAGCATGTATTCGTGCTTAATACAACGAAACAAGCTGTTTTAGACCGAAACGAGCTAAATCACAACACATCGGTTTTACAAGTGTCTCTCTGATACGCGTCAAAACTTTTTCTTCTATAACTGCGCGTAAAGCATGTATTCTTGCTTAATACAACGAAGCAAGCTGTTTTAGACCAAAACGAGCTAAATCTGAACACATCGGTTTTACAAGTATCCACGTGATACTCGTCAAAACTTTCTTATAACTGCGCGAAAAGCATGTATTCTTGCTTCATACAACGAAACAAGCTGTTTTAGACCGAAACGAGCTAAATCATAACACATCGGTTTTACAAGTGTCTCTCTAATAGGCGTCAAAACTTTTTCTTCTATAACTGCGCGTAAAGCATGTATTCGTGCCTAATACAACGAAACAAGTTGTTTTAGACCGAAACGAGCTAAATCACAACACATCGGTTTTACAATTGTTCCTCTGATACGCGTCTAAACTTTTTCTCTTATAACTGCGCGAAAAGCATGTATTCGTGCTTAATACAGCGAAACGAGCTGTTTTAGACCGAAACGAGCTAAATCACAACACATCGGTTTTACAAGCGTTCCTCTGATACGCGTCAAAACTTTTTCTCTTATAACTGCGCGAAAAGCATGTATTCGTGCTTAATACAACGAAACAAGCTGTTTTAGACCAAAACGAGCTAAATCTGAACACATCGGTTTTCCAAGTGTCCATGTGATACGCGTCAAAACTTTTTCTCTTATAACTGCGCGAAAAGCATGTATTCGTGCTAAATACAACGAAACAAGCTGTTTTAGTCCGAAAAGAGTTAAATCTGAACACATCGGTTTTACAAGTGTTCCTCTGATACGCGTCAAAACTTTTTCTCTTATAACTGCGCGAAAAGCATGTATTCTTGCTTAATACAACGAAACAAGCTGTTTTAGACCGAAACGAGCCAAATCACAACACATCGGTATTACAAGTGTTCCACGTGATACTCGTCAAAACTTTTTCTCTTATAACTGCGCGAAAAGCATGTATTCGTGCTTAATGCAACGAAACAAGCTGTTTTAGACCGAAACGAGCTAAATCTGAACACATCGGTTTTACAAGTGTCCCTGTGACACGCGTCAAAACTTTTTCTCTTATAACTGCGCGAAAAGCATGTATTCTTGCTTAATACAACGAAACAAGCTGTTTTAGACCGAAATGAGCTAAATCACAACACATCGGTTTTACAAGTGTTCCTCTGATACGCGTCAAAACTTTTTCTCTTATAACTGCGCGAAAAGCATGTATTCTTGCTTAATACAGCGAAACAAGCTGTTTTAGACCGAAACGAGCTAAATCACAACACATCGGTATTACAAGTGTTCCACGTGATACTCGTCAAAAACGTTTTCTCTTATAACTGCGCGAAAAGCATGTATTCTTGCTTAATACAGCGAAACAAGCTGTTTTAGACCGAAACGAGCTAAATCACAACACATCGGTATTACAAGTGTTCCACGTGATACTCGTCAAAACGTTTTCTCTTATAACTGCGCGAAAAGCATGTATTCGTGCTTAATACAACGAAACAAGCTGTTTTAGACCGAAACGAGCTAAATCACAACACATCGGTTTTACAAGTGTCTCTCTGATACGCGTCAAAACTTTTTCTTCTATAACTGCGCGTAAAGCATGTATTCTTGCTTAATACAACGAAACAAGCTGTTTTAGACCAAAACGAGCTAAATCTGAACACATCGGTTTTACAAGTATCCACGTGATACTCGTCAAAACTTTCTTATAACTGCGCGAAAAGCATGTATTCTTGCTTCATACAACGAAACAAGCTGTTTTAGACCGAAACGAGCTAAATCATAACACATCGGTTTTACAAGTGTCTCTCTAATAGGCGTCAAAACTTTTTCTTCTATAACTGCGCGTAAAGCATGTATTCGTGCCTAATACAACGAAACAAGTTGTTTTAGACCGAAACGAGCTAAATCTGAACACATCGGTTTTACAAGTGTCCATGTGACACGCGTCAAAACTTTTTCTCTTATAACTGCGCGAAAAGCATGTATTCTTGCTTAACACAGCGAAACAAGCTGTTTTAGACCGAAACGAGCTAAATCACAACACAAAGGTTTTACAAGTGTTCCTCTAATACGCGTCAAAACTTTTTCTCTTATAACTGCGCGAAAAGCATGTATTCTTGCTTAATACTACGAAACAAGCTGTTTTACACCGAAACGAGCTAAATCACAACACATCGGTTTTACAAGTGTTCCTCTGATACGCGTCTAAACTTTTTCTTTTTTAACTGCGCGAAAAGCATGTATTCGTGCTTAATACAACGAAACAAGCTGTTTTTGACCGAAACGAGCTAAATCTGAACACATCGGTTTTACAAGTATCCACGTGATACTCGACAAAACTTTTTCTCTTATAACTGCGCGAAAAGCATGTATTCTTGCTTAATACAACGAAACAAGCTGTTTTAGACCGAAACGAGCTAAATCACAACACATCGGTATTACAAGTGTTCCACGTGATACTCGTCAAAACTTTTTCTCTTATAACTGCGCGAAAAGCATGTATTCGTGCTTAATACAACGAAACAAGCTGTTTTAGACCGAAACGAGCTAAATTTGAACACATCGGTTTTACAAGTATCCACGTGATACTCGTCAACTTTTTCTCTTATAACCGCGCGAAAAGCATGTATTCTTGCTTAATACAACGAAACAAGCTGTTTTAGACCGAAACGAGCTAAATCACAACACATCGGTTTTACAAGTGTCTCTGATACGCGTCAAAACTTTTTCTTCTATAACTGCGCGTAAAGCATGTATTCGTGCTTAATACAACGAAACAAGCTGTTTTAGACCGAAACGAGCTAAATCTGAACACATCGGTTTTACAAGTATCCACGTGATACTCGTCAAAACTTTTTCTCTTATAACTGCGCGAAAAGCATGTATTCTTGCTTAATACAACGAAACAAGCTGTTTTAGACCGAAAAGGGCTAAATCACAACACATCGGTTTTACAAGTGTCTCTCTAATACGCGTCAAAACTTTTTCTCTTATAACTGCGCGAAAAGCATGTATTCTTGCTTAATACAACGAAACAAGCTGTTTTAGACCGAAGCGAGCTAAATCACAACACATCGGTTTTACAAGTGTTCCTCTGATACGCGTCAACTCTTTTTTCTCTTATAGCTGCGCGAAAAGCATGTATTCGTGCTTAGTCCAACGAAACAAGCTGTTTTAGACCAAAACGAGGTAAATCTGAACACATCGGTTTTACAAGTGTCCCTGTGACACGCCTTTAAAGCTTTTTCTCTTATCACTGCGCGAAAAGCATGTATTTCTGCTTAATACAGCGAAACAAGCTGTTTTAGACCGAAACGAGCTAAATCACAACACATCGGTTTTACAATTGTTCCTCTGATACGCGTCTAAACTTTTTCTCTTATAACTGCGCGAAAAGCATGTATTCGTGCTTAATACAGCGAAACGAGCTGTTTTAGACCGAAACGAGCTAAATCACAACACATCGGTTTTACAAGCGTTCCTCTGATACGCGTCAAAACTTTTTCTCTTATAACTGCGCGAAAAGCATGTATTCGTGCTTAATACAACGAAACAAGCTGTTTTAGACCAAAACGAGCTAAATCTGAACACATCGGTTTTCCAAGTGTCCATGTGATACGCGTCAAAACTTTTTCCAAGTGTCCATGTGATACGCGTCAAAACTTTTTCTCTTATAACTGCGCGAAAAGCATGTATTCGTGCTAAATACAACGAAACAAGCTGTTTTAGTCCGAAAAGAGTTAAATCTGAACACATCGGTTTTACAAGTGTTCCTCTGATACGCGTAAAAACTTTTTCTCTTATAACTGCGCGAAAAGCATGTATTCTTGCTTAATACAACGAAACAAGCTGTTTTAGACCGAAACGAGCCAAATCACAACACATCGGTATTACAAGTGTTCCACGTGATACTCGTCAAAACTTTTTCTCTTATAACTGCGCGAAAAGCATGTATTCGTGCTTAATGCAACGAAACAAGCTGTTTTAGACCGAAACGAGCTAAATCTGAACACATCGGTTTTACAAGTGTCCCTATGACACGCGTCAAAACTTTTTCTCTTATAACTGCGCGAAAAGCATGTATTCTTGCTTAATACAACGAAACAAGCTGTTTTAGACCGAAATGAGCTAAATCACAACACATCGGTTTTACAAGTGTTCCTCTGATACGCGTCAAAACTTTTTCTCTTATAACTGCGCGAAAAGCATGTATTCTTGCTTAATACAGCGAAACAAGCTGTTTTAGACCGAAACGAGCTAAATCACAACACATCGGTATTACAAGTGTTCCACGTGATACTCGTCAAAACGTTTTCTCTTATAACTGCGCGAAAAGCATGTATTCGTGCTTAATACAACGAAACAAGCTGTTTTAGACCGAAACGAGCTAAATCTGAACACTTCGGTTTTACAAGTATCCACGTGATACTCGTCAAAACTTTTTCTCTTATAACTGCGCGAAAAGCATGTATTCTTGCTTAATACAACGAAACAAGCTGTTTTAGACCGAAACGAGCTAAATCACAACACATCGGTTTTACAAGTGTCTCTCTGATACGCGTCAAAACTTTTTCTTCTATAACTGCGCGTAAAGCATGTATTCTTGCTTAATACAACGAAACAAGCTGTTTTAGACCAAAACGAGCTAAATCTGAACACATCGGTTTTACAAGTATCCACGTGATACTCGTCAAAACTTTCTCTCTTATAACTGCGCGAAAAGCATGTATTCTTGCTTCATACAACGAAACAAGCTGTTTTAGACCGAAACGAGCTAAATCATAACACATCGGTTTTACAAGTGTCTCTCTAATAGGCGTCAAAACTTTTTCTTCTATAACTGCGCGTAAAGCATGTATTCGTGCCTAATACAACGAAACAAGTTGTTTTAGACCGAAACGAGCTAAATCTGAATACATCGGTTTTACAAGTGTCCCTGTGACACGCGTCAAAACTTTTTCTCTTATAACTGCGCGAAAAGCATGTATTCTTGCTTAACACAGCGAAACAAGCTGTTTTAGACCGAAACGAGCTAAATCACAACACAAAGGTTTTACAAGTGTTCCTCTAATACGCGTCAAAACTTTTTCTCTTATAACTGCGCGAAAAGCATGTATTCTTGCTTAATACTACGAAACAAGCTGTTTTACACCGAAACGAGCTAAATCACAACACATCGGTTTTACAAGTGTTCCTCTGATACGCGTCTAAACTTTTTCTCTTTTAACTGCGCGAAAAGCATGTATTCGTGCTTAATACAACGAAACAAGCTGTTTTTGACCGAAACGAGCTAAATCTGAACACATCGGTTTTACAAGTATCCACGTGATACTCGTCAAAACTTTTTCTCTTATAACTGCGCGAAAAGCATGTATTCTTGCTTAATACAACGAAACAAGCTGTTTTAGACCGAAACGAGCTAAATCACAACACATCGGTATTACAAGTGTTCCACGTGATACTCGTCAAAACTTTTTCTCTTATAACTGCGCGAAAAGCATGTATTCGTGCTTAATACAACGAAACAAGCTGTTTTAGACCGAAACGAGCTAAATTTGAACACATCGGTTTTACAAGTATCCACGTGATACTCGTCAAAACTTTCTCTCTTATAACTGCGCGAAAAGCATGTATTCTTGCTTCATACAACGAAACAAGCTGTTTTAGACCGAAACGAGCTAAATCATAACACATCGGTTTTACAAGTGTCTCTCTAATAGGCGTCAAAACTTTTTCTTCTATAACTGCGCGTAAAGCATGTATTCGTGCCTAATACAACGAAACAAGTTGTTTTAGACCGAAACGAGCTAAATCTGAATACATCGGTTTTACAAGTGTCCCTGTGACACGCGTCAAAACTTTTTCTCTTATAACTGCGCGAAAAGCATGTATTCTTGCTTAACACAGCGAAACAAGCTGTTTTAGACCGAAACGAGCTAAATCACAACACAAAGGTTTTACAAGTGTTCCTCTAATACGCGTCAAAACTTTTTCTCTTATAACTGCGCGAAAAGCATGTATTCTTGCTTAATACTACGAAACAAGCTGTTTTACACCGAAACGAGCTAAATCACAACACATCGGTTTTACAAGTGTTCCTCTGATACGCGTCTAAACTTTTTCTCTTTTAACTGCGCGAAAAGCATGTATTCGTGCTTAATACAACGAAACAAGCTGTTTTTGACCGAAACGAGCTAAATCTGAACACATCGGTTTTACAAGTATCCACGTGATACTCGTCAAAACTTTTTCTCTTATAACTGCGCGAAAAGCATGTATTCTTGCTTAATACAACGAAACAAGCTGTTTTAGACCGAAACGAGCTAAATCACAACACATCGGTATTACAAGTGTTCCACGTGATACTCGTCAAAACTTTTTCTCTTATAACTGCGCGAAAAGCATGTATTCGTGCTTAATACAACGAAACAAGCTGTTTTAGACCGAAACGAGCTAAATTTGAACACATCGGTTTTACAAGTATCCACGTGATACTCGTCAACTTTTTCTCTTATAACCGCGCGAAAAGCATGTATTCTTGCTTAATACAACGAAACAAGCTGTTTTAGACCGAAACGAGCTAAATCACAACACATCGGTTTTACAAGTGTCTCTGATACGCGTCAAAACTTTTTCTTCTATAACTGCGCGTAAAGCATGTATTCGTGCTTAATACAACGAAACAAGCTGTTTTAGACCGAAACGAGCTAAATCTGAACACATCAGTTTTACAAGTATCCACGTGATACTCGTCAAAACTTTTTCTCTTATAACTGCGCGAAAAGCATGTATTCTTGCTTAATACAACGAAACAAGCTGTTTTAGACCGAAAAGAGCTAAATCACAACACATCGGTTTTACAAGTGTCTCTCTAATACGCGTCAAAACTTTTTCTCTTATAACTGCGCGAAAAGCATGTATTCTTGCTTAATACAACGAAACAAGCTGTTTTAGACCGAAGCGAGCTAAATCACAACACATCGGTTTTACAAGTGTTCCTCTGATACGCGTCAACTCTTTTTTCTCTTATAGCTGCGCGAGAAGCATGTATTCGTGCTTAGTCCAACGAAACAAGCTGTTTTAGACCAAAACGAGGTAAATCTGAACACATCGGTTTTACAAGTGTCCCTGTGACACGCCTTTAAAGCTTTTTCTCTTATCACTGCGCGAAAAGCATGTATTTCTGCTTAATACAGCGAAACAAGCTGTTTTAGACCGAAACGAGCTAAATCACAACACATCGGTTTTACAATTGTTCCTCTGATACGCGTCTAAACTTTTTCTCTTATAACTGCGCGAAAAGCATGTATTCGTGCTTAATACAGCGAAACGAGCTGTTTTAGACCGAAACGAGCTAAATCACAACACATCGGTTTTACAAGCGTTCCTCTGATACGCGTCAAAACTTTTTCTCTTATAACTGCGCGAAAAGCATGTATTCGTGCTTAATACAACGAAACAAGCTGTTTTAGACCAAAACGAGCTAAATCTGAACACATCGGTTTTCCAAGTGTCCATGTGATACGCGTCAAAACTTTTTCTCTTATAACTGCGCGAAAAGCATGTATTCGTGCTAAATACAACGAAACAAGCTGTTTTAGTCCGAAAAGAGTTAAATCTGAACACATCGGTTTTACAAGTGTTCCTCTGATACGCGTCAAAACTTTTTCTCTTATAACTGCGCGAAAAGCATGTATTCTTGCTTAATACAACGAAACAAGCTGTTTTAGACCGAAACGAGCCAAATCACAACACATCGGTATTACAAGTGTTCCACGTGATACTCGTCAAAACTTTTTCTCTTATAACTGCGCGAAAAGCATGTATTCGTGCTTAATGCAACGAAACAAGCTGTTTTAGACCGAAACGAGCTAAATCTGAACACATCGGTTTTACAAGTGTCCCTATGACACGCGTCAAAACTTTTTCTCTTATAACTGCGCGAAAAGCATGTATTCTTGCTTAATACAGCGAAACAAGCTGTTTTAGACCGAAACGAGCTAAATCACAACACATCGGTATTACAAGTGTTCCACGTGATACTCGTCAAAACGTTTTCTCTTATAACTGCGCGAAAAGCATGTATTCGTGCTTAATACAACGAAACAAGCTGTTTTAGACCGAAACGAGCTAAATCACAACACATCGGTTTTACAAGTGTCTCTCTGATACGCGTCAAAACTTTTTCTTCTATAACTGCGCGTAAAGCATGTATTCTTGCTTAATACAACGAAACAAGCTGTTTTAGACCAAAACGAGCTAAATCTGAACACATCGGTTTTACAAGTATCCACGTGATACTCGTCAAAACTTTCTTATAACTGCGCGAAAAGCATGTATTCTTGCTTCATACAACGAAACAAGCTGTTTTAGACCGAAACGAGCTAAATCATAACACATCGGTTTTACAAGTGTCTCTCTAATAGGCGTCAAAACTTTTTCTTCTATAACTGCGCGTAAAGCATGTATTCGTGCCTAATACAACGAAACAAGTTGTTTTAGACCGAAACGAGCTAAATCTGAACACATCGGTTTTACAAGTGTCCATGTGACACGCGTCAAAACTTTTTCTCTTATAACTGCGCGAAAAGCATGTATTCTTGCTTAACACAGCGAAACAAGCTGTTTTAGACCGAAACGAGCTAAATCACAACACAAAGGTTTTACAAGTGTTCCTCTAATACGCGTCAAAACTTTTTCTCTTATAACTGCGCGAAAAGCATGTATTCTTGCTTAATACTACGAAACAAGCTGTTTTACACCGAAACGAGCTAAATCACAACACATCGGTTTTACAAGTGTTCCTCTGATACGCGTCTAAACTTTTTCTTTTTTAACTGCGCGAAAAGCATGTATTCGTGCTTAATACAACGAAACAAGCTGTTTTTGACCGAAACGAGCTAAATCTGAACACATCGGTTTTACAAGTATCCACGTGATACTCGACAAAACTTTTTCTCTTATAACTGCGCGAAAAGCATGTATTCTTGCTTAATACAACGAAACAAGCTGTTTTAGACCGAAACGAGCTAAATCACAACACATCGGTATTACAAGTGTTCCACGTGATACTCGTCAAAACTTTTTCTCTTATAACTGCGCGAAAAGCATGTATTCGTGCTTAATACAACGAAACAAGCTGTTTTAGACCGAAACGAGCTAAATTTGAACACATCGGTTTTACAAGTATCCACGTGATACTCGTCAACTTTTTCTCTTATAACCGCGCGAAAAGCATGTATTCTTGCTTAATACAACGAAACAAGCTGTTTTAGACCGAAACGAGCTAAATCACAACACATCGGTTTTACAAGTGTCTCTGATACGCGTCAAAACTTTTTCTTCTATAACTGCGCGTAAAGCATGTATTCGTGCTTAATACAACGAAACAAGCTGTTTTAGACCGAAACGAGCTAAATCTGAACACATCGGTTTTACAAGTATCCACGTGATACTCGTCAAAACTTTTTCTCTTATAACTGCGCGAAAAGCATGTATTCTTGCTTAATACAACGAAACAAGCTGTTTTAGACCGAAAAGGGCTAAATCACAACACATCGGTTTTACAAGTGTCTCTCTAATACGCGTCAAAACTTTTTCTCTTATAACTGCGCGAAAAGCATGTATTCTTGCTTAATACAACGAAACAAGCTGTTTTAGACCGAAGCGAGCTAAATCACAACACATCGGTTTTACAAGTGTTCCTCTGATACGCGTCAACTCTTTTTTCTCTTATAGCTGCGCGAAAAGCATGTATTCGTGCTTAGTCCAACGAAACAAGCTGTTTTAGACCAAAACGAGGTAAATCTGAACACATCGGTTTTACAAGTGTCCCTGTGACACGCCTTTAAAGCTTTTTCTCTTATCACTGCGCGAAAAGCATGTATTTCTGCTTAATACAGCGAAACAAGCTGTTTTAGACCGAAACGAGCTAAATCACAACACATCGGTTTTACAATTGTTCCTCTGATACGCGTCTAAACTTTTTCTCTTATAACTGCGCGAAAAGCATGTATTCGTGCTTAATACAGCGAAACGAGCTGTTTTAGACCGAAACGAGCTAAATCACAACACATCGGTTTTACAAGCGTTCCTCTGATACGCGTCAAAACTTTTTCTCTTATAACTGCGCGAAAAGCATGTATTCGTGCTTAATACAACGAAACAAGCTGTTTTAGACCAAAACGAGCTAAATCTGAACACATCGGTTTTCCAAGTGTCCATGTGATACGCGTCAAAACTTTTTCTCTTATAACTGCGCGAAAATCATGTATTCGTGCTAAATACAACGAAACAAGCTGTTTTAGTCCGAAAAGAGTTAAATCTGAACACATCGGTTTTACAAGTGTTCCTCTGATACGCGTAAAAACTTTTTCTCTTATAACTGCGCGAAAAGCATGTATTCTTGCTTAATACAACGAAACAAGCTGTTTTAGACCGAAACGAGCCAAATCACAACACATCGGTATTACAAGTGTTCCACGTGATACTCGTCAAAACTTTTTCTCTTATAACTGCGCGAAAAGCATGTATTCGTGCTTAATGCAACGAAACAAGCTGTTTTAGACCGAAACGAGCTAAATCTGAACACATCGGTTTTACAAGTGTCCCTATGACACGCGTCAAAACTTTTTCTCTTATAACTGCGCGAAAAGCATGTATTCTTGCTTAATACAACGAAACAAGCTGTTTTAGACCGAAATGAGCTAAATCACAACACATCGGTTTTACAAGTGTTCCTCTGATACGCGTCAAAACTTTTTCTCTTATAACTGCGCGAAAAGCATGTATTCTTGCTTAATACAGCGAAACAAGCTGTTTTAGACCGAAACGAGCTAAATCACAACACATCGGTATTACAAGTGTTCCACGTGATACTCGTCAAAACGTTTTCTCTTATAACTGCGCGAAAAGCATGTATTCGTGCTTAATACAACGAAACAAGCTGTTTTAGACCGAAACGAGCTAAATCTGAACACTTCGGTTTTACAAGTATCCACGTGATACTCGTCAAAACTTTTTCTCTTATAACTGCGCGAAAAGCATGTATTCTTGCTTAATACAACGAAACAAGCTGTTTTAGACCGAAACGAGCTAAATCACAACACATCGGTTTTACAAGTGTCTCTCTGATACGCGTCAAAACTTTTTCTTCTATAACTGCGCGTAAAGCATGTATTCTTGCTTAATACAACGAAACAAGCTGTTTTAGACCAAAACGAGCTAAATCTGAACACATCGGTTTTACAAGTATCCACGTGATACTCGTCAAAACTTTCTCTCTTATAACTGCGCGAAAAGCATGTATTCTTGCTTCATACAACGAAACAAGCTGTTTTAGACCGAAACGAGCTAAATCATAACACATCGGTTTTACAAGTGTCTCTCTAATAGGCGTCAAAACTTTTTCTTCTATAACTGCGCGTAAAGCATGTATTCGTGCCTAATACAACGAAACAAGTTGTTTTAGACCGAAACGAGCTAAATCTGAATACATCGGTTTTACAAGTGTCCCTGTGACACGCGTCAAAACTTTTTCTCTTATAACTGCGCGAAAAGCATGTATTCTTGCTTAACACAGCGAAACAAGCTGTTTTAGACCGAAACGAGCTAAATCACAACACAAAGGTTTTACAAGTGTTCCTCTAATACGCGTCAAAACTTTTTCTCTTATAACTGCGCGAAAAGCATGTATTCTTGCTTAATACTACGAAACAAGCTGTTTTACACCGAAACGAGCTAAATCACAACACATCGGTTTTACAAGTGTTCCTCTGATACGCGTCTAAACTTTTTCTCTTTTAACTGCGCGAAAAGCATGTATTCGTGCTTAATACAACGAAACAAGCTGTTTTTGACCGAAACGAGCTAAATCTGAACACATCGGTTTTACAAGTATCCACGTGATACTCGTCAAAACTTTTTCTCTTATAACTGCGCGAAAAGCATGTATTCTTGCTTAATACAACGAAACAAGCTGTTTTAGACCGAAACGAGCTAAATCACAACACATCGGTATTACAAGTGTTCCACGTGATACTCGTCAAAACTTTTTCTCTTATAACTGCGCGAAAAGCATGTATTCGTGCTTAATACAACGAAACAAGCTGTTTTAGACCGAAACGAGCTAAATTTGAACACATCGGTTTTACAAGTATCCACGTGATACTCGTCAACTTTTTCTCTTATAACCGCGCGAAAAGCATGTATTCTTGCTTAATACAACGAAACAAGCTGTTTTAGACCGAAACGAGCTAAATCACAACACATCGGTTTTACAAGTGTCTCTGATACGCGTCAAAACTTTTTCTTCTATAACTGCGCGTAAAGCATGTATTCGTGCTTAATACAACGAAACAAGCTGTTTTAGACCGAAACGAGCTAAATCTGAACACATCAGTTTTACAAGTATCCACGTGATACTCGTCAAAACTTTTTCTCTTATAACTGCGCGAAAAGCATGTATTCTTGCTTAATACAACGAAACAAGCTGTTTTAGACCGAAAAGAGCTAAATCACAACACATCGGTTTTACAAGTGTCTCTCTAATACGCGTCAAAACTTTTTCTCTTATAACTGCGCGAAAAGCATGTATTCTTGCTTAATACAACGAAACAAGCTGTTTTAGACCGAAGCGAGCTAAATCACAACACATCGGTTTTACAAGTGTTCCTCTGATACGCGTCAACTCTTTTTTCTCTTATAGCTGCGCGAGAAGCATGTATTCGTGCTTAGTCCAACGAAACAAGCTGTTTTAGACCAAAACGAGGTAAATCTGAACACATCGGTTTTACAAGTGTCCCTGTGACACGCCTTTAAAGCTTTTTCTCTTATCACTGCGCGAAAAGCATGTATTTCTGCTTAATACAGCGAAACAAGCTGTTTTAGACCGAAACGAGCTAAATCACAACACATCGGTTTTACAATTGTTCCTCTGATACGCGTCTAAACTTTTTCTCTTATAACTGCGCGAAAAGCATGTATTCGTGCTTAATACAGCGAAACGAGCTGTTTTAGACCGAAACGAGCTAAATCACAACACATCGGTTTTACAAGCGTTCCTCTGATACGCGTCAAAACTTTTTCTCTTATAACTGCGCGAAAAGCATGTATTCGTGCTTAATACAACGAAACAAGCTGTTTTAGACCAAAACGAGCTAAATCTGAACACATCGGTTTTCCAAGTGTCCATGTGATACGCGTCAAAACTTTTTCTCTTATAACTGCGCGAAAAGCATGTATTCGTGCTAAATACAACGAAACAAGCTGTTTTAGTCCGAAAAGAGTTAAATCTGAACACATCGGTTTTACAAGTGTTCCTCTGATACGCGTCAAAACTTTTTCTCTTATAACTGCGCGAAAAGCATGTATTCTTGCTTAATACAACGAAACAAGCTGTTTTAGACCGAAACGAGCCAAATCACAACACATCGGTATTACAAGTGTTCCACGTGATACTCGTCAAAACTTTTTCTCTTATAACTGCGCGAAAAGCATGTATTCGTGCTTAATGCAACGAAACAAGCTGTTTTAGACCGAAACGAGCTAAATCTGAACACATCGGTTTTACAAGTGTCCCTATGACACGCGTCAAAACTTTTTCTCTTATAACTGCGCGAAAAGCATGTATTCTTGCTTAATACAACGAAACAAGCTGTTTTAGACCGAAATGAGCTAAATCACAACACATCGGTTTTACAAGTGTTCCTCTGATACGCGTCAAAACTTTTTCTCTTATAACTGCGCGAAAAGCATGTATTCTTGCTTAATACAGCGAAACAAGCTGTTTTAGACCGAAACGAGCTAAATCACAACACATCGGTATTACAAGTGTTCCACGTGATACTCGTCAAAACGTTTTCTCTTATAACTGCGCGAAAAGCATGTATTCGTGCTTAATACAACGAAACAAGCTGTTTTAGACCGAAACGAGCTAAATCTGAACACTTCGGTTTTACAAGTATCCACGTGATACTCGTCAAAACTTTTTCTCTTATAACTGCGCGAAAAGCATGTATTCTTGCTTAATACAACGAAACAAGCTGTTTTAGACCGAAACGAGCTAAATCACAACACATCGGTTTTACAAGTGTCTCTCTGATACGCGTCAAAACTTTTTCTTCTATAACTGCGCGTAAAGCATGTATTCTTGCTTAATACAACGAAACAAGCTGTTTTAGACCAAAACGAGCTAAATCTGAACACATCGGTTTTACAAGTATCCACGTGATACTCGTCAAAACTTTCTCTCTTATAACTGCGCGAAAAGCATGTATTCTTGCTTCATACAACGAAACAAGCTGTTTTAGACCGAAACGAGCTAAATCATAACACATCGGTTTTACAAGTGTCTCTCTAATAGGCGTCAAAACTTTTTCTTCTATAACTGCGCGTAAAGCATGTATTCGTGCCTAATACAACGAAACAAGTTGTTTTAGACCGAAACGAGCTAAATCTGAATACATCGGTTTTACAAGTGTCCCTGTGACACGCGTCAAAACTTTTTCTCTTATAACTGCGCTAAAAGCATGTATTCTTGCTTAACACAGCGAAACAAGCTGTTTTAGACCGAAACGAGCTAAATCACAACACAAAGGTTTTACAAGTGTTCCTCTAATACGCGTCAAAACTTTTTCTCTTATAACTGCGCGAAAAGCATGTATTCTTGCTTAATACTACGAAACAAGCTGTTTTACACCGAAACGAGCTAAATCACAACACATCGGTTTTACAAGTGTTCCTCTGATACGCGTCTAAACTTTTTCTCTTTTAACTGCGCGAAAAGCATGTATTCGTGCTTAATACAACGAAACAAGCTGTTTTTGACCGAAACGAGCTAAATCTGAACACATCGGTTTTACAAGTATCCACGTGATACTCGTCAAAACTTTTTCTCTTATAACTGCGCGAAAAGCATGTATTCTTGCTTAATACAACGAAACAAGCTGTTTTAGACCGAAACGAGCTAAATCACAACACATCGGTATTACAAGTGTTCCACGTGATACTCGTCAAAACTTTTTCTCTTATAACTGCGCGAAAAGCATGTATTCGTGCTTAATACAACGAAACAAGCTGTTTTAGACCGAAACGAGCTAAATTTGAACACATCGGTTTTACAAGTATCCACGTGATACTCGTCAACTTTTTCTCTTATAACCGCGCGAAAAGCATGTATTCTTGCTTAATACAACGAAACAAGCTGTTTTAGACCGAAACGAGCTAAATCACAACACATCGGTATTACAAGTGTTCCACGTGATACTCGTCAAAACTTTTTCTCTTATAACTGCGCGAAAAGCATGTATTCGTGCTTAATACAACGAAACAAGCTGTTTTAGACCGATACGAGCTAAATCACAACACATCGGTTTTACAAGTGTCTCTCTAATACGCGTAAAAACTTTTTCTCTTATAACTGCGCGAAAAGCATGTATTCTTGCCTAATACAGCAACACAAGCTGTTTTAGACCAAAACGAGCTAAATCACAACACATCGGTTTTACAAGTGTTCCTCTGATACGCGTCAAATTTTTTCTCTTATAACTGCGCGAAAAGCATGTATGCTTGCTTAATACAGCGAAACAAGCTGTTTTATACCGAAACGAGCTAAATCACAACACATCGGTTTTACAAGTGTTCCTCTGATACGCGTCAACTCTTTTTTCTCTTATAGCTGCGCGAAAAGCATGTATTCGTGCTTAGTCCAACGAAACAAGCTGTTTTAGACCGAAACGAGGTAAATCTGAACACATCAGTTTTACAAGTGTCCCTGTGACACGCCTTTAAAGCTTTTTCTCTTATCACTGCGCGAAAAGCATGTTTTTCTGCTTAATACAGCGAAACAAGCTGTTTTAGACCGAAACGAGCTAAATCACAACACATCGGTTTTACAATTGTTCCTCTGATACGCGTCTAAACTTTTTCTCTTATAACTGCGCGAAAAGCATGTATTCGTGCTTAATACAGCGAAACGAGCTGTTTTAGACCGAAACGAGCTAAATCACAACACATCGGTTTTACAAGCGTTCCTCTGATACGCGTCAAAACTTTTTCTCTTATAACTGCGCGAAAAGCATGTATTCGTGCTTAATACAACGAAACAAGCTGTTTTAGACCAAAACGAGCTAAATCTGAACACATCGGTTTTCCAAGTGTCCATGTGATACGCGTCAAAACTTTTTCTCTTATAACTGCGCGAAAAGCATGTATTCGTGCTAAATACAACGAAACAAGCTGTTTTAGTCCGAAAAGAGTTAAATCTGAACACATCGGTTTTACAAGTGTTCCTCTGATACGCGTCAAAACTTTTTCTCTTATAACTGCGCGAAAAGCATGTATTCTTGCTTAATACAACGAAACAAGCTGTTTTAGACCGAAACGAGCCAAATCACAACACATCGGTATTACAAGTGTTCCACGTGATACTCGTCAAAACTTTTTCTCTTATAACTGCGCGAAAAGCATGTATTCGTGCTTAATGCAACGAAACAAGCTGTTTTAGACCGAAACGAGCTAAATCTGAACACATCGGTTTTACAAGTGTCCCTATGACACGCGTCAAAACTTTTTCTCTTATAACTGCGCGAAAAGCATGTATTCTTGCTTAATACAACGAAACAAGCTGTTTTAGACCGAAATGAGCTAAATCACAACACATCGGTTTTACAAGTGTTCCTCTGATACGCGTCAAAACTTTTTCTCTTATAACTGCGCGAAAAGCATGTATTCTTGCTTAATACAGCGAAACAAGCTGTTTTAGACCGAAACGAGCTAAATCACAACACATCGGTATTACAAGTGTTCCACGTGATACTCGTCAAAACGTTTTCTCTTATAACTGCGCGAAAAGCATGTATTCGTGCTTAATACAACGAAACAAGCTGTTTTAGACCGAAACGAGCTAAATCTGAACACTTCGGTTTTACAAGTATCCACGTGATACTCGTCAAAACTTTTTCTCTTATAACTGCGCGAAAAGCATGTATTCTTGCTTAATACAACGAAACAAGCTGTTTTAGACCGAAACGAGCTAAATCACAACACATCGGTTTACAAGTGTCTCTCTGATACGCGTCAAAACTTTTTCTTCTATAACTGCGCGTAAAGCATGTATTCTTGCTTAATACAACGAAACAAGCTGTTTTAGACCAAAACGAGCTAAATCTGAACACATCGGTTTTACAAGTATCCACGTGATACTCGTCAAAACTTTCTCTCTTATAACTGCGCGAAAAGCATGTATTCTTGCTTCATACAACGAAACAAGCTGTTTTAGACCGAAACGAGCTAAATCATAACACATCGGTTTTACAAGTGTCTCTCTAATAGGCGTCAAAACTTTTTCTTCTATAACTGCGCGTAAAGCATGTATTCGTGCCTAATACAACGAAACAAGTTGTTTTAGACCGAAACGAGCTAAATCTGAACACATCGGTTTTACAAGTGTCCCTGTGACACGCGTCAAAACTTTTTCTCTTATAACTGCGCGAAAAGCATGTATTCTTGCTTAACACAGCGAAACAAGCTGTTTTAGACCGAAACGAGCTAAATCACAAAACAAAGGTTTTACAAGTGTTCCTCTAATACGCGTCAAAACTTTTTCTCTTATAACTGCGCGAAAAGCATGTATTCTTGCTTAATACTACGAAACAAGCTGTTTTAAACCGAAACGAGCTAAATCACAACACATCGGTTTTACAAGTGTTCCTCTGATACGCGTCTAAACTTTTTCTCCTTTAACTGCGCGAAAAGCATGTATTCGTGCTTAATACAACGAAACAAGCTGTTTTTGACCGAAACGAGCTAAATCTGAACACATCGGTTTTACAAGTATCCACGTGATACTCGTCAAAACTTTTTCTCTTATAACTGCGCGAAAAGCATGTATTCTTGCTTAATACAACGAAACAAGCTGTTTTAGACCGAAACGAGCTAAATCAAAACACATCGGTATTACAAGTGTTCCACGTGATACTCGTCAAAACTTTTTCTCTTATAACTGCGCGAAAAGCATGTATTCGTGCTTAATACAACGAAACAAGCTGTTTTAGACCGAAACGAGCTAAATTTGAACACATCGGTTTTACAAGTATCCACGTGATACTCGTCAACTTTTTCTCTTATAACCGCGCGAAAAGCATGTATTCTTGCTTAATACAACGAAACAAGCTGTTTTAGACCGAAACGAGCTAAATCACAACACATCGGTTTTACAAGTGTCTCTGATACGCGTCAAAACTTTTTCTTCTATAACTGCGCGTAAAGCATGTATTCGTGCTTAATACAACGAAACAAGCTGTTTTAGACCGAAACGAGTTAAATCTGAACACATCAGTTTTACAAGTATCCACGTGATACTCGTCAAAACTTTTTCTCTTATAACTGCGCGAAAAGCATGTATTCTTGCTTAATACAGCGAAACAAGCTGTTTTAGACCGAAACGAGCTAAATCACAACACATCGGTATTACAAGTGTTCCACGTGATACTCGTCAAAACTTTTTCTCTTTTAACTGCGCGAAAAGCATGTATTCTTGCTTAATACAACGAAACAAGCTGTTTTAGACCGAAGCGAGCTAAATCACAACACATCGGTTTTACAAGTGTTCCTCTGATACGCGTCAACTCTTTTTTCTCTTATAGCTGCGCGAAAAGCATGTATTCGTGCTTAGTCCAACGAAACAAGCTGTTTTAGACCAAAACGAGGTAAATCTGAACACATCGGTTTTACAAGTGTCCCTGTGACACGCCTTTAAAGCTTTTTCTCTTATCACTGCGCGAAAAGCATGTATTTCTGCTTAATACAGCTAAACAAGCTGTTTTAGACCGAAACGAGCTAAATCACAACACATCGGTTTTACAATTGTTCCTCTGATACGCGTCTAAACTTTTTCTCTTATAACTGCGCGAAAAGCATGTATTCGTGCTTAATACAGCGAAACGAGCTGTTTTAGACCGAAACGAGCTAAATCACAACACATCGGTTTTACAAGCGTTCCTCTGATACGCGTCAAAACTTTTTCTCTTATAACTGCGCGAAAAGCATGTATTCGTGCTTAATACAACGTAACAAGCTGTTTTAGACCAAAACGAGCTAAATCTGAACACATCGGTTTTCCAAGTGTCCATGTGATACGCGTCAAAACTTTTTCTCTTATAACTGCGCGAAAAGCATGTATTCGTGCTAAATACAACGAAACAAGCTGTTTTAGTCCGTAAAGAGGTAAATCTGAACACATCGGTTTTACAAGTGTTCCTCTGATACGCGTCAAAACTTTTTCTCTTATAACTGCGCGAAAAGCATGTATTCTTGCCTAATACAACGAAACAAGCTGTTTTAGACCGAAACGAGCCAAATCACAACACATCGGTATTACAAGTGTTCCACGTGATACTCGTCAAAACTTTTTCTCTTATAACTGCGCGAAAAGCATGTATTCGTGCTTAATGCAACGAAACAAGCTGTTTTAGACCGAAACGAGCTAAATCTGAACACATCGGTTTTACAAGTGTCCCTATGACACGCGTCAAAACTTTTTCTCTTATAACTGCGCGAAAAGCATGTATTCTTGCTTAATACAACGAAACAAGCTGTTTTAGACCGAAATGAGCTAAATCACAACACATCGGTTTTACAAGTGTTCCTCTGATACGCGTCAAAACTTTTTCTCTTATAACTGCGCGAAAAGCATGTATTCTTGCTTAATACAGCGAAACAAGCTGTTTTAGACCGAAACGAGCTAAATCACAACACATCGGTATTACAAGTGTTCCACGTGATACTCGTCAAAACGTTTTCTCTTATAACTGCGCGAAAAGCATGTATTCGTGCTTAATACAACGAAACAAGCTGTTTTAGACCGAAACGAGCTAAATCTGAACACTTCGGTTTTACAAGTATCCACGTGATACTCGTCAAAACTTTTTCTCTTATAACTGCGCGAAAAGCATGTATTCTTGCTTAATACAACGAAACAAGCTGTTTTAGACCGAAACGAGCTAAATCACAACACATCGGTTTTACAAGTGTCTCTCTGATACGCGTCAAAACTTTTTCTTCTATAACTGCGCGTAAAGCATGTATTCTTGCTTAATACAACGAAACAAGCTGTTTTAGACCGAAACGAGCTAAATCTGAACACTTCGGTTTTACAAGTATCCACGTGATACTCGTCAAAACTTTTTCTCTTATGACTGCGCGAAAAGCATGTATTCTTGCTTAATACAACGAAACAAGCTGTTTTAGACCGAAACGAGCTAAATCACAACACATCGGTTTTACAAGTGTCTCTCTGATACGCGTCAAAACTTTTTCTCTTATAACTGCGCGTAAAGCATGTATTCGTGCCTAATACAACGAAACAAGTTGTTTTAGACCGAAACGAGCTAAATCTGAACACATCAGTTTTACAAGTATCCACGTGATACTCGTCAAAACTTTTTCTCTTATAACTGCGCGAAAAGCATGTATTCTTGCTTAACACAGCGAAACAAGCTGTTTTAGACCGAAATGAGCTAAATCACAACACATCGGTTTTACAAGTTTTCCTCTGATACGCGTCAAAACTTTTTCTCTTATAACTGCGCGAAAAGCATGTATTCTTGCTTAATACAGCGAAACAAGCTGTTTTAGACCGAAATGAGCTAAATCACAACACATCGGTTTTACAAGTGTTCCTCTGATACGCGTCAAAACTTTTTCTCTTATAACGGCGCGAAAAGCATGTATTCTTGCTTAATACAGCGAAACAAGCTGTTTTAGACCGAAACGAGCTAAATCACAACACATCGGTATTACAAGTGTTCCACGTGATACTCCTCAAAACTTTTTCTCTTTTAACTGCGCGAAAAGCATGTATTCGTGCTTAATACAACGAAACAAGCTGTTTTAGACCGAAACGAGCTAAATCTGAACACATCGGTTTTACAAGTATCCACGTGATACTCGTCAAAACTTTTTCTCTTATAACTGCGCGAAAAGCATGTATTCTTGCTTAATACAACGAAACAAGCTGTTTTAGACCGAAACGAGCTAAATGACAACACATCGGTTTTACAAGTGTCTCTCTAATACGCGTCAAAACTTTTTCTCCTATAACTGCGCGAAAAGCATGTATTCTTGCTTAATACAACGAAACAAGCTGTTTTAGACCGAAACGAGCTAAATCTGAACACATCGGTTTTCCAAGTGTCCATGTGATACGCGTGAAAACTTTTTCTCTTATAACTGCGCGAAAAGCATGTATTCTTGCTTAATACAACGAAACAAGCTGTTTTAGACCGAAATGAGCTAAATCACAACACATCGGTTTTACAAGAGTTCCTCTGATACGCGTCAAAACTTTTTCTCTTATAAAGGCGCGAAAAGCATGTATTCTTGCTTAATACAGCGAAACAAGCTGTTTTAGACCGAAACGAGCTAAGTCACAGCACATCGGTATTACAAGTGTTCCACGTGATACTCGTCAAAACGTTTTCTCTTATAACTGCGCGAAAAGCATGTATTCGTGCTTAATACAACGAAACAAGCTGTTTTAGACCGAAACGAGCTAAATCTGAACACTTCGGTTTTACAAGTATCCACGTGATACTCGTCAAAACTTTTTCTCTTATAACTGCGCGAAAAGCATGTATTCTTGCTTAATACAACGAAACAAGCTGTTTTAGACCGAAACGAGCTAAATCACAACACATCGGTTTTACAAGTGTCTCTCTGATACGCGTCAAAACTTTTTCTTCTATAACTGCGCGTAAAGCATGTATTCTTGCTTAATACAACGAAACAAGCTGTTTTAGACCAAAACGAGCTAAATCTGAACACATCGGTTTTACAAGTATCCACGTGATACTCGTCAAAACTTTCTCTCTTATAACTGCGCGAAAAGCATGTATTCTTGCTTCATACAACGAAACAAGCTGTTTTAGACCGAAACGAGCTAAATCATAACACATCGGTTTTACAAGTGTCTCTCTAATAGGCGTCAAAACTTTTTCTTCTATAACTGCGCGTAAAGCATGTATTCGTGCCTAATACAACGAAACAAGTTGTTTTAGACCGAAACGAGCTAAATCTGAACACATCGGTTTTACAAGTGTCTCTGTGACACGCGTCAAAACTTTTTCTTTTATAACTGCGCGAAAAGCATGTATTCTTGCTTAACACAGCGAAACAAGCTGTTTTAGACCGAAACGAGCTAAATCACAACACAAAGGTTTTACAAGTGCTCCTCTAATACGCGTCAAAACTTTTTCTCTTATAACTGCGCGAAAAGCATGTATTCTTGCTTAATACTACGAAACAAGCTGTTTTACACCGAAACGAGCTAAATCACAACACATCGGTTTTACAAGTGTTCCTCTGATACGCGTCTAAGCTTTTTCTCTTTTAACTGCGCGAAAAGCATGTATTCGTGCTTAATACAACGAAACAAGCTGTTTTAGACCTAAACGAGCTAAATTTGAACACATCAGTTTTACAAGTATCCACGTGATACTCGTCAACTTTTTCTCTTATAACCGCGCGAAAAGCATGTATTCTTGCTTAATACAACGAAACAAGCTGTTTTAGACCGAAACGAGCTAAATTACAACACATCGGTTTTACAAGTGTCTCTGATACGCGTCAAAACTTTTTCTTCTATAACTGCGCGTAAAGCATGTATTCGTGCTTAATACAACGAAACAAGCTGTTTTAGACCGAAACGAGCTAAATCTGAACACATCGGTTTTACAAGTATCCACGTGATACTCGTCAAAACTTTTTCTCTTATAACTGCGCGAAAAGCATGTATTCTTGCTTAATACAACGAAACAAGCTGTTTTTAGACCGAAAAGAGCTAAATCACAACACATCGGTTTTACAAGTGTCTCTCTAATACGCGTCAAAACTTTTTCTCTTATAACTGCGCGAAAACCATGTATTCTTGCTTAATACAACGAAACAAGCTGTTTTAGACCGAAGCGAGCTAAATCACAACACATCGGTTTTACAAGTGTTCCTCTGATACGCGTCAACTCTTTTTTCTCTTATAGCTGCGCGAAAAGCATGTATTCGTGCTTAGTCCAACGAAACAAGCTGTTTTAGACCAAAACGAGGTAAATCTGAACACATCGGTTTTACAAGTGTCCCTGTGACACGCCTTTAAAGCTTTTTCTCTTATCACTGCGCGAAAAGCATGTATTTCTGCTTAATACAGCGAAACAAGCTGTTTTAGACCGAAACGAGCTAAATCACAACACATCGATTTTACAATTGTTCCTCTGATACGCGTCTAAACTTTTTCTCTTATAACTGCGCGAAAAGCATGTATTCGTGCTTAATACAGCGAAACGAGCTGTTTTAGACCGAAACGAGCTAAATCACAACACATCGGTTTTACAAGCGTTCCTCTGATACGCGTCAAAACTTTTTCTCTTATAACTGCGCGAAAAGCATGTATTCGTGCTTAATACAACGTAACAAGCTGTTTTAGACCAAAACGAGCTAAACCTGAACACATCGGTTTTCCAAGTGTCCATGTGATACGCGTCAAAACTTTTTCTCTTATAACTGCGCGAAAAGCATGTATTCGTGCTAAATACAACGAAACAAGCTGTTTTAGTCCGAAAAGAGTTAAATCTGAACACATCGGTTTTACAAGTGTTCCTCTGATACGCGTCAAAACTTTTTCTCTTATAACTGCGCGAAAAGCATGTATTCTTGCTTAATACAACGAAACAAGCTGTTTTAGACCGAAACGAGCCAAATCACAACACATCGGTATTACAAGTGTTCCACGTGATACTCGTCAAAACTTTTTCTCTTATAACTGCGCGAAAAGCATGTATTCGTGCCTAATGCAACGAAACAAGCTGTTTTAGACCGAAACGAGCTAAATCTGAACACTTCGGTTTTACAAGTATCCACGTGATACTCGTCAAAACTTTTTCTCTTATGACTGCGCGAAAAGCATGTATTCTTGCTTAATACAACGAAACAAGCTGTTTTAGACCGAAACGAGCTAAATCACAACACATCGGTTTTACAAGTGTCTCTCTGATACGCGTCAAAACTTTTTCTTCTATAACTGCGCGTAAAGCATGTATTCTTGCTTAATACAACGAAACAAGCTGTTTTAGACCAAAACGAGCTAAATCTGAACACATCGGTTTTACAAGTATCCACGTGATACTCGTCAAAACTTTCTCTCTTATAACTGCGCGAAAAGCATGTATTCTTGCTTCATACAACGAAACAAGCTGTTTTAGACCGAAACGAGCTAAATCATAACACATCGGTTTTACAAGTGTCTCTCTAATAGGCGTCAAAACGTTTTCTTCTATAACTGCGCGTAAAGCATGTATTCGTGCCTAATACAACGAAACAAGTTGTTTTAGACCGAAACGAGCTAAATCTGAACACATCGGTTTTACAAGTATCCACGTGATACTCGTCAAAACTTTTTCTCTTATAACTGCGCGAAAAGCATGTACTCTTGCTTAACACAGCGAAACAAGCTGTTTTAGACCGAAATGAGCTAAATCACAACACATCGGTTTTACAAGTGTTCCTCTGATACGCGTCAAAACTTTTTCTTTTATAACTGCGCGAAAAGCATGTATTCTTGCTTAATACAGCGAAACAAGCTGTTTTAGACCGAAACGAGCTAAATCACAACACATCGGTATTACAAGTGTTCAACGTGATACTCGTCAAAACTTTTTCTCTTTTAACTGCGCGAAAAGCATGTATTCGTGCTTAATACAACGAAACAAGCTGTTTTTGACCGAAACGAGCTAAATCTGAACACATCGGTTTTACAAGTATCCACGTGATACTCGTCAAAACTTTTTCTCTTATAACTGCGCGAAAAGCATGTATTCTTGCTTAATACAACGAAACAAGCTGTTTTAGACCGAAACGAGCTAATCACAACACATCGGTTTTACAAGTGTCTCTCTAATACGCGTCAAAACTTTTTCTCTTATAACTGCGCGAAAAGCATGTATTCTTGCTTAATACAGCGAAACAAGCTGTTTTAGACCGAAACGAGCTAAATCTGAACACATCGGTTTTACAAGTATCCACGTGATACTCGTCAAAACTTTTTCTCTTATAACTGCGCGAAAAGCATGTATTCTTGCTTAATACAGCGAATCAAGTTGTTTTAGACCGAAACGAGCTAAATCACAACACATCGGTACTACAAGTGTTCCACGTGATACTCGTCAAAACTTTTTCTCTTATAACTGCGCGAAAAGCATGTATTCTTGCTTAATACAGCGAAACAAGCTGTTTTAGACCGAAACGAGCTAAATCACAACACATCGGTATTACAAGTGTTCCACATGATACTCGTCAAAACTTTTTCTCTTTTAACTGCGCGAAAAGCATGTATTCGTGCCTAATACAACGAAACAAGCTGTTTTTGACCGAAACGAGCTAAATCTGAACACATCGGTTTTACAAGTATCCACGTGATACTCGTCAAAACTTTTTCTCTTATAACTGCGCGAAAAGCATGTATTCTTGCTTAATACAGCGAAACAAGCTGTTTTAGACCGAAATGAGCTAAATCACAACACATCGGTTTTACAAGTTTTCCTCTGATACGCGTCAAAACTTTTTCTCTTATAACTGCGCGAAAAGCATGTATTCTTGCTTAATACAGCGAAACAAGCTGTTTTAGACCGAAACGAGCTAAATCACAACACATCGGTTTTACAAGTGTTCCTCTGATACGCGTCAAAACTTTTTCTCTTATAACTGCGCGAAAAGCATGTATTCTTGCTTAATACAGCGAAACAAGCTGTTTTAGACCGAAATGAGCTAAATCACAACACATCGGTTTTACAAGTATCCACGTGATACTCAAAACTTTTTCTCTTATAACTGCGCGAAAAGCATGTATTCTTGCTTAACACAGCGAAACAAGCTGTTTTAGACCGAAATGAGCTAAATCACAACACATCGGTTTTACAAGTGTTCCTCTGATACGCGTCAAAACTTTTTCTCTTATAACTGCGCGAAAAGCATGTATTCTTGCTTAATACAGCGAAACAAGCTGTTTTAGACCGAAACGAGCTAAATCACAACACATCGGTTTTACAAGTGTTCCTCTGATACGCGTCAAAACTTTTTCTCTTATAACTGCGCGAAAAGCATGTATTCTTGCTTAATACAGCGAAATGGGCTGTTTTAGACCGAAATGAGCTAAATCACAACACATCGGTTTTACAAGTATCCACGTGATACTCGTCAAATCTTTTTCTCTTATAACTGCGCGAAAAGCATGTATTCTTGCTTAACACAGCGAAACAAGCTGTTTTAGACCGAAATGAGCTAAATCACAGCACATCGGTTTTACAAGTGTTCCTCTGATACGCGTCAAAACTTTTTCTTTTATAACTGCGCGAAAAGCATGTATTCTTGCTTAATACAGCGAAACAAGCTGTTTTAGACCGAAACGAGCTAAATCACAACACATCGGTATTACAAGTGTTCAACGTGATACTCGTCAAAACTTTTTCTCTTTTAACTGCGCGAAAAGCATGTATTCTTGCTTAATACAACGAAACAAGCTGTTTTAGACCGAAACGAGCTAAATCTGAACACATCGGTTTTACAAGTATCAACGTGATACTCGTCAAAACTTTTTCTCTTATAACTGCGCGAAAAGCATGTATTCTTGCTTAATACAGCGAATCAAGTTGTTTTAGACCGAAACGAGCTAAATCACAACACATCGGTACTACAAGTGTTCCACCTGATACTCGTCAAAACTTTTTCTCTTATAACTGCGCGAAAAGCATGTATTCTTGCTTAATACAGCGAAACAAGCTGTTTTAGACCGAAACGAGCTAAATCACAACACATCGGTATTACAAGTGTTCCACATGATACTCGTCAAAACTTTTTCTCTTTTAACTGCGCGAAAAGCATGTATTCGTGCCTAATACAACGAAACAAGCTGTTTTAGACCGAAACGAGCTAATCACAACACATCGGTTTTACAAGTGTCTCTCTAATACGCGTCAAAACTTTTTCTCTTATAACTGCGCGAAAAGCATGTATTCTTGCTTAATACAACGAAACAACCTGTTTTAGACCGAAACGAGCTAAATCTGAACACATCGGTTTTACAAGTATCCACGTGATACTCGTCAAAACTTTTTCTCTTATAACTGCGCGAAAAGCATGTATTCTTGCTTAATACAGCGAATCAAGTTGTTTTAGACCGAAACGAGCTAAATCACAACACATCGGTACTACAAGTGTTCCACGTGATACTCGTCAAAACTTTTTCTCTTATAACTGCGCGAAAAGCATGTATTCTTGCTTAATACAGCGAAACAAGCTGTTTTAGACCGAAACGAGCTAAATCACAACACATCGGTATTACAAGTGTTCCACATGATACTCGTCAAAACTTTTTCTCTTTTAACTGCGCGAAAAGCATGTATTCGTGCCTAATACAACGAAACAAGCTGTTTTTGACCGAAACGAGCTAAATCTGAACACATCGGTTTTACAAGTATCCACGTGATACTCGTCAAAACTTTTTCTCTTATAACTGCGCGAAAAGCATGTATTCTTGCTTAATACAGCGAAACAAGCTGTTTTAGACCGAAATGAGCTAAATCACAACACATCGGTTTTACAAGTTTTCCTCTGATACGCGTCAAAACTTTTTCTCTTATAACTGCGCGAAAAGCATGTATTCTTGCTTAATACAGCGAAACAAGCTGTTTTAGACCGAAACGAGCTAAATCACAACACATCGGTTTTACAAGTGTTCCTCTGATACGCGTCAAAACTTTTTCTCTTATAACTGTGCGAAAAGCATGTATTCTTGCTTAATACAGCGAAACAAGCTGTTTTAGACCGAAATGAGCTAAATCACAACACATCGGTTTTACAAGTGTTCCACATGATACTCGTCAAAACTTTTTCTCTTTTAACTGCGCGAAAAGCATGTATTCGTGCCTAATACAACGAAACAAGCTGTTTTTGACCGAAACGAGCTAAATCTGAACACATCGGTTTTACAAGTATCCACGTGATACTCGTCAAAACTTTTTCTCTTATAACTGCGCGAAAAGCATGTATTCTTGCTTAATACAGCGAAACAAGCTGTTTTAGACCGAAATGAGCTAAATCACAACACATCGGTTTTACAAGTTTTCCTCTGATACGCGTCAAAACTTTTTCTCTTATAACTGCGCGAAAAGCATGTATTCTTGCTTAATACAGCGAAACAAGCTGTTTTAGACCGAAACGAGCTAAATCACAACACATCGGTTTTACAAGTGTTCCTCTGATACGCGTCAAAACTTTTTCTCTTATAACTGTGCGAAAAGCATGTATTCTTGCTTAATACAGCGAAACAAGCTGTTTTAGACCGAAATGAGCTAAATCACAACACATCGGTTTTACAAGTGTTCCTCTGATACGCGTCAAAACTTTTTCTCTTATAACGGCGCGAAAAGCATGTATTCTTGCTTAATACAGCGAAACAAGCTGTTTTAGACCGAAACGAGCTAAATCACAACACATCGGTATTACAAGTGTTCCACGTGATACTCGCCCAAAACTTTTTCTCTTTTAACTGCGCGAAAAGCATGTATTCGTGCTTAATACAACGAAACAAGCTGTTTTAGACCGAAACGAGCTAAATCTGAACACATCGGTTTTACAAGTATCCACGTGATACTCGTCAAAACTTTTTCTCTTATAACTGCGCGAAAAGCATGTATTCTTGCTTAATACAACGAAACAAGCTGTTTTAGACCGAAACGAGCTAAATCACAACACATCGGTTTTACAAGTGTCTCTCTAATACGCGTCAAAACTTTTTCTCCTATAACTGCGCGAAAAGCATGTATTCGTGCTTAATACAACGAAACAAGCTGTTTTAGACCGAAACGAGCTAAATCTGAACACATCGGTTTTACAAGTATCCACGTGATACTCGTCAAAACTTTTTCTCTTATAACTGCGCGAAAAGCATGTATTCTTGCTTAATACAGCGAAACAAGCTGTTTTAGACCGAAATGAGCTAAATCACAACACATCGGTTTTACAAGTGTTCCTCTGATACGCGTCAAAACTTTTTCTCTTATAACGGCGCGAAAAGCATGTATTCTTGCTTAATACAGCGAAACAAGCTGTTTTAGACCGAAACGAGCTAAATCACAACACATCGGTATTACAAGTGTTCCACGTGATACTCGTCAAAACTTTTTCTTTTATAACTGCGCGAAAAGCATGTATTCGTGCTTAATACAACGAAACAAGCTGTTTTAGACCGAAACGAGCTAAATCTGAACACATCGGTTTTACAAGTATCCACGTGATACTCGTCAAAACTTTTTCTCTTATAACTGCGCGAAAAGCATGTATTCTTGCTTAATACAACGAAACAAGCTGTTTTAGACCGAAAAGAGCTAAATCACAACACATCGGTTTTACAAGTGTCTCTCTAATACGCGTCAAAACTTTTTCTCTTATAACTGCGCGAAAAGCATGTATTCTTGCTTAATACAACGAAACAAGCTGTTTTAGACCGAAGCGAGCTAAATCACAACACATCGGTTTTACAAGTGTTCCTCTGATACGCGTCAACTCTTTTTTCTCTTATAGCTGCGCGAAAAGCATGTATTCGTGCTTAGTCCAACGAAACAAGCTGTTTTAGACCAAAACGAGGTAAATCTGAACACATCGGTTTTACAAGTGTCCCTGTGACACGCCTTTAAAGCTTTTTCTCTTATCACTGCGCGAAAAGCATGTATTTCTGCTTAATACAACGAAACAAGCTGTTTTAGACCAAAACGAGCTAAATCTGAACACATCGGTTTTCCAAGTGTCCATGTGATACGCGTCAAAACTTTTTCTCTTATAACTGCGCGAAAAGCATGTATTCGTGCTAAATACAACGAAACAAGCTGTTTTAGTCCGAAAAGAGTTAAATCTGAACACATCGGTTTTACAAGTGTTCCTCTGATACGCGTCAAAACTTTTTCTCTTATAACTGCGCGAAAAGCATGTATTCTTGCTTAATACAACGAAACAAGCTGTTTTAGACCGAAACGAGCCAAATCACAACACATCGGTATTACAAGTGTTCCACGTGATACTCGTCAAAACTTTTTCTCTTATAACTGCGCGAAAAGCATGTATTCGTGCTTAATGCAACGAAACAAGCTGTTTTAGACCGAAACGAGCTAAATCTGAACACATCGGTTTTACAAGTGTCCCTGTGACACGCGTCAAAACTTTTTCTCTTATAACTGCGCGAAAAGCATGTATTCTTGCTTAATACAGCGAATCAAGTTGTTTTAGACCGAAACGAGCTAAATCACAACACATCGGTACTACAAGTGTTCCACCTGATACTCGTCAAAACTTTTTCTCTTATAACTGCGCGAAAAGCATGTATTCTTGCTTAATACAGCGAAACAAGCTGTTTTAGACCGAAACGAGCTAAATCACAACACATCGGTATTACAAGTGTTCCACATGATACTCGTCAAAACTTTTTCTCTTTTAACTGCGCGAAAAGCATGTATTCGTGCCTAATACAACGAAACAAGCTGTTTTAGACCGAAACGAGCTAATCACAACACATCGGTTTTACAAGTGTCTCTCTAATACGCGTCAAAACTTTTTCTCTTATAACTGCGCGAAAAGCATGTATTCTTGCTTAATACAACGAAACAAGCTGTTTTAGACCGAAACGAGCTAAATCTGAACACATCGGTTTTACAAGTATCCACGTGATACTCGTCAAAACTTTTTCTCTTATAACTGCGCGAAAAGCATGTATTCTTGCTTAATACAGCGAATCAAGTTGTTTTAGACCGAAACGAGCTAAATCACAACACATCGGTACTACAAGTGTTCCACGTGATACTCGTCAAAACTTTTTCTCTTATAACTGCGCGAAAAGCATGTATTCTTGCTTAATACAGCGAAACAAGCTGTTTTAGACAGAAACGAGCTAAATCACAACACATCGGTATTACAAGTGTTCCACATGATACTCGTCAAAACTTTTTCTCTTTTAACTGCGCGAAAAGCAGGTATTCGTGCCTAATACAACGAAACAAGCTGTTTTTGACCGAAACGAGCTAAATCTGAACACATCGGTTTTACAAGTATCCACGTGATACTCGTCAAAACTTTTTCTCTTATAACTGCGCGAAAAGCATGTATTCTTGCTTAATACAGCGAAACAAGCTGTTTTAGACCGAAATGAGCTAAATCACAACACATCGGTTTTACAAGTTTTCCTCTGATACGCGTCAAAACTTTTTCTCTTATAACTGCGCGAAAAGCATGTATTCTTGCTTAATACAGCGAAACAAGCTGTTTTAGACCGAAACGAGCTAAATCACAACACATCGGTTTTACAAGTGTTCCTCTGATACGCGTCAAAACTTTTTCTCTTATAACTGTGCGAAAAGCATGTATTCTTGCTTAATACAGCGAAACAAGCTGTTTTAGACCGAAATGAGCTAAATCACAACACATCGGTTTTACAAGTGTTCCTCTGATACGCGTCAAAACTTTTTCTCTTATAACGGCGCGAAAAGCATGTATTCTTGCTTAATACAGCGAAACAAGCTGTTTTAGACCGAAACGAGCTAAATCACAACACATCGGTATTACAAGTGTTCCACGTGATACTCGCCCAAAACTTTTTCTCTTTTAACTGCGCGAAAAGCATGTATTCGTGCTTAATACAACGAAACAAGCTGTTTTAGACCGAAACGAGCTAAATCTGAACACATCGGTTTTACAAGTATCCACGTGATACTCGTCAAAACTTTTTCTCTTATAACTGCGCGAAAAGCATGTATTCTTGCTTAATACAACGAAACAAGCTGTTTTAGACCGAAACGAGCTAAATCACAACACATCGGTTTTACAAGTGTCTCTCTAATACGCGTCAAAACTTTTTCTCCTATAACTGCGCGAAAAGCATGTATTCTTGCTTAATACAACGAAACAAGTTGTTTTAGACCGAAACGAGCTAAATCTGAACACATCGGTTTTACAAGTATCCACGTGATACTCGTCAAAACATTTTCTCTTTTGACTGCGCGAAAAGCATGTATTCTTGCTTAATACAGAAAAACAAGCTGTTTTAGACCGAAATGAGCTAAATCACAACACATCGGTTTTACAAGTGTTCCTCTGATACGCGTCAAAACTTTTTCTTTTATAACTGCGCGAAAAGCATGTATTCTTGCTTAATACAGCGAATCAAGTTGTTTTAGACCGAAACGAGCTAAATCACAACACATCGGTTTTACAAGTGTTCCTCTGATACGCGTCAAAACTTTTTCTCTTATAACTGCGCGAAAAGCATGTATTCTTGCTTAATACAGCGAAACAAGCTGTTTTAGACCGAAATGAGCTAAATCACAACACATCGGTTTTACAAGTGTTCCTCTGATACGCGTCAAAACTTTTTCTCTTATAACGGCGCGAAAAGCATGTATTCTTGCTTAATACAGCGAAACAAGCTGTTTTAGACCGAAACGAGCTAAATCACAACACATCGGTATTACAAGTGTTCCACGTGATACTCGTCAAAACTTTTTCTTTTATAACTGCGCGAAAAGCATGTATTCGTGCTTAATACAACGAAACAAGCTGTTTTAGACCGAAACGAGCTAAATCTGAACACATCGGTTTTACAAGTATCCACGTGATACTCGTCAAAACTTTTTCTCTTATAACTGCGCGAAAAGCATGTATTCTTGCTTAATACAACGAAACAAGCTGTTTTAGACCGAAAAGAGCTAAATCACAACACATCGGTTTTACAAGTGTCTCTCTAATACGCGTCAAAACTTTTTCTCTTATAACTGCGCGAAAAGCATGTATTCTTGCTTAATACAACGAAACAAGCTGTTTTAGACCGAAGCGAGCTAAATCACAACACATCGGTTTTACAAGTGTTCCTCTGATACGCGTCAACTCTTTTTTCTCTTATAGCTGCGCGAAAAGCATGTATTCGTGCTTAGTCCAACGAAACAAGCTGTTTTAGACCAAAACGAGGTAAATCTGAACACATCGGTTTTACAAGTGTCCCTGTGACACGCCTTTAAAGCTTTTTCTCTTATCACTGCGCGAAAAGCATGTATTTCTGCTTAATACAACGAAACAAGCTGTTTTAGACCAAAACGAGCTAAATCTGAACACATCGGTTTTCCAAGTGTCCATGTGATACGCGTCAAAACTTTTTCTCTTATAACTGCGCGAAAAGCATGTATTCGTGCTAAATACAACGAAACAAGCTGTTTTAGTCCGAAAAGAGTTAAATCTGAACACATCGGTTTTACAAGTGTTCCTCTGATACGCGTCAAAACTTTTTCTCTTATAACTGCGCGAAAAGCATGTATTCTTGCTTAATACAACGAAACAAGCTGTTTTAGACCGAAACGAGCCAAATCACAACACATCGGTATTACAAGTGTTCCACGTGATACTCGTCAAAACTTTTTCTCTTATAACTGCGCGAAAAGCATGTATTCGTGCTTAATGCAACGAAACAAGCTGTTTTAGACCGAAACGAGTTAAATCTGAACACATCGGTTTTACAAGTGTCCCTGTGACACGCGTCAAAACTTTTTCTCTTATAACTGCGCGAAAAGCATGTATTCTTGCTTAATACAACGAAACAAGCTGTTTTAGACCGAAATGAGCTAAATCACAACACATCGGTTTTACAAGTGTTCCTCTGATACGCGTCAAAACTTTTTCTCTTATAACTGCGCGAAAAGCATGTATTCTTGCTTAATACAGCGAAACAAGCTGGTTTAGACCGAAACGAGCTAAATCACAACACATCGGTATTACAAGTGTTCCACGTGATACTCGTCAAAACGTTTTCTCTTATAACTGCGCGAAAAGCATGTATTCGTGCTTAATACAACGAAACAAGCTGTTTTAGACCAAAACGAGCTAAATCTGAACACATCGGTTTTACAAGTATCCACGTGATACTCGTCAAAACTTTCTCTCTTATAACTGCGCGAAAAGCATGTATTCTTGCTTCATACAACGAAACAAGCTGTTTTAGACCGAAACGAGCTAAATCATAACACATCGGTTTTACAAGTGTCTCTCTAATAGGCGTCAAAACTTTTTCTTCTATAACTGCGCGTAAAGCATGTATTCGTGCCTAATACAACGAAACAAGTTGTTTTAGACCGAAACGAGCTAAATCTGAACACATCGGTTTTACAAGTGTCCCTGTGACACGCGTCAAAACTTTTTCTCTTATAACTGCGCGAAAAGCATGTATTCTTGCTTAACACAGCGAAACAAGCTGTTTTAGACCGAAACGAGCTAAATCACAACACAAAGGTTTTACAAGTGTTCCTCTAATACGCGTCAAAACTTTTTCTCTTATAACTGCGCGAAAAGCATGTATTCTTGCTTAATACTACGAAACAAGCTGTTTTACACCGAAACGAGCTAAATCACAACACATCGGTTTTACAAGTGTTCCTCTGATACGCGTCTAAACTTTTTCTCTTTTAACTGCGCGAAAAGCATGTATTCGTGCTTAATACAACGAAACAAGCTGTTTTTGACCGAAACGAGCTAAATCTGAACACATCGGTTTTACAAGTATCCACGTGATACTCGTCAAAACTTTTTCTCTTATAACTGCGCAAAAAGCATGTATTCTTGCTTAATACAACGAAACAAGCAGTTTTAGACCGAAACGAGCTAAATCACAACACATCGGTATTACAAGTGTTCCACGTGATACTCGTCAAAACTTTTTCTCTTATAACTGCGCGAAAAGCATGTATTCGTGCTTAATACAACGAAACAAGCTGTTTTAGACCGAAACGAGCTAAATTTGAACACCGGTTTTACAAGTATCCACGTGATACTCGTCAACTTTTTCTCTTATAACCGCGCGAAAAGCATGTATTCTTGATTAATACAACGAAACAAGCTGTTTTAGACCGAAACGATCTAAATCACAACACATCGGTTTTACAAGTGTCTCTGATACGCGTCAAAACTTTTTCTTCTATAACTGCGCGTAAAGCATGTATTCGTGCTTAATACAACGAAACAAGCTGTTTTAGACCGAAACGAGCTAAATCTGAACACATCGGTTTTACAAGTGTTCCTCTGATACGCGTCAAAACTTTTTCTCTTATAACTGCGCGAAAAGCATGTATTCTTGCTTAATACAGCGAAACAAGCTGTTTTAGACCGAAACGAGCTAAATCACAACACATCGGTTTTACAAGTGTTCCTCTGATACGCGTCAAAACTTTTTCTCTTATAACTGCGCGAAAAGCATGTATTCTTGCTTAATACAGCGAATCAAGTTGTTTTAGACCGAAACGAGCTAAATCACAACACATCGGTACTACAAGTGTTCCACGTGATACTCGTCAAAACTTTTTCTCTTATAACTGCGCGAAAAGCATGTATTCTTGCTTAATACAGCGAAACAAGCTGTTTTAGACCGAAACGAGCTAAATCACAACACATCGGTATTACAAGTGTTCCACATGATACTCGTCAAAACTTTTTCTCTTTTAACTGCGCGAAAAGCATGTATTCGTGCCTAATACAACGAAACAAGCTGTTTTTGACCGAAACGAGCTAAATCTGAACACATCGGTTTTACAAGTATCCACGTGATACTCGTCAAAACTTTTTCTCTTATAACTGCGCGAAAAGCATGTATTCTTGCTTAATACAACGAAACAAGCTGTTTTAGACCGAAACGAGCTAAATCACAACACATCGGTTTTACAAGTGTCTCTCTAATACGCGTCAAAACTTTTTCTCTTATAACTGGGCGAAAAGCATGTATTCTTGCTTAATACAACGAAACAAGCTGTTTTAGACCGAAACGAGCTTAATCGAACACATCGGTTTTACAAGTGTCCACGTGATACTCGTCAAAACTTTTTCTCTTATAACTGCGCGAAAAGCATGTATTCTTGCTTAATACAGCGAAACAAGCTGTTTTAGACCGAAATGAGCTAAATCACAACACATCGGTTTTACAAGTTTTCCTCTGATACGCGTCAAAACTTTTTCTCTTATAACTGCGCGAAAAGCATGTATTCTTGCTTAATACAGCGAAACAAGCTGTTTTAGACCGAAACGAGCTAAATCACAACACATCGGTTTTACAAGTGTTCCTCTGATACGCGTCAAAACTTTTTCTCTTATAACTGCGCGAAAAGCATGTATTCTTGCTTAATACAGCGAAACAAGCTGTTTTAGACCGAAATGAGCTAAATCACAACACATCGGTTTTACAAGTGTTCCTCTGATACGCGTCAAAACTTTTTCTCTTATAACGGCGCGAAAAGCATGTATTCTTGCTTAATACAGCGAAACAAGCTGTTTTAGACCGAAACGAGCTAAATCACAACACATCGGTATTACAAGTGTTCCACGTGATACTCGTCAAAACTTTTTCTCTTTTAACTGCACGAAAAGCATGTATTCGTGCTTAATACAACGAAACAAGCTGTTTTAGACCGAAACGAGCTAAATCTGAACACATCGGTTTTACAAGTATCCACGTGATACTCGTCAAAACTTTTTCTCTTATAACTGCGCGAAAAGCATGTATTCTTGCTTAATACAACGAAACAAGCTGTTTTAGACCGAAACGAGCTAAATCACAACACATCGGTTTTACAAGTGTCTCTCTAATACGCGTCAAAACTTTTTCTCCTATAACTGCGCGAAAAGCATGTATTCTTGCTTAATACAACGAAACAAGCTGTTTTAGACCGAAACGAGCTAAATCTGAACACATCGGTTTTACAAGTATCCACGTGATTCTCGTCAAAACTTTTTCTCTTTTAACTGCGCGAAAAGCATGTATTCTTGCTTAATACAGAAAAACAAGCTGTTTAAGACCGAAATGAGCTAAATCACAACACATCGGTTTTACAAGTGTTCCTCTGATACGCGTCAAAACTTTTTCTTTTATAACTGCGCGAAAAGCATGTATTCTTGCTTAATACAGCGAATCAAGTTGTTTTAGACCGAAACGAGCTAAATCACAACACATCGGTACTACAAGTGTTCCACGTGATACTCGTCAAAACTTTTTCTCTTATAACTGCGCAAAAAGCATGTATTCTTGCTTAATACAGCGAAACAAGCTGTTTTAGACCGAAACGAGCTAAATCACAACACATCGGTATTACAAGTGTTCCACGTGATACTCGTCAAAACTTTTTCTCTTTTAACTGCGCGAAAAGCATGTATTCGTCCTTAATACAACGAAACAAGCTGTTTTTGACCGAAACGAGCTAAATCTGAACACATCGGTTTTACAAGTATCCACGTGATACTCGTAAAAACTTTTTCTCTTATAACTGCGCGAAAAGCATGTATTCTTGCTTAATACAACGAAACAAGCCGTTTTAGACCGAAACGAGCTAAATCACAACACATCGGTTTTACAAGTGTCTCTCTAATACGCGTCAAAACTTTTTCTCCTATAACTGCGCGAAAAGCATGTATTCTTGCTTAATACAACGAAACAAGCTGTTTTAGACCGAAACGAGCTAAATCTGAACACATCGGTTTTACAAGTATCCACGTGATACTCGTCAAAACTTTTTCTCTTATAACTGCGCGAAAAGCATGTATTCTTGCTTAATACAGCGAAACAAGCTGTTTTAGACCGAAATGAGCTAAATCACAACACATCGGATTTACAAGTGTTCCTCTGATACGCGTCAAAACTTTTTCTTTTAAAACTGCGCGAAAAGCATGTATTCTTGCTTAATACAGCGAAACAAGCTGTTTTAAACCGAAACGAGCTAAATCACAACACATCGGTATTACAAGTGTTCCACGTGATACTCGTCAAAACTTTTTCTCTTTTAACTGCGCGAAAAGCATGTATTCTTGCTTAATACAACGAAACAAGCTGTTTTAGACCGAAACGAGCTAAATCTGAACACATCGGTTTTACAAGTATCCACGTGATACTCGTCAAAACTTTTTCTCTTATAACGGCGCGAAAAGCATGTATTCTTGCTTAATACAGCGAAACAAGCTGTTTTAGACCGAAATGAGCTAAATCACAACACATCGGTTTTACAAGTGTTCCTCTGATACGCGTCAAAACTTTTTCTTTTATAACTGCGCGAAAAGCATGTATTCTTGCTTAATACAGCGAAACAAGCTGTTTTAAACCGAAACGAGCTAAATCACAACACATCGGTATTACAAGTGTTCCACGTGATACTCGTCAAAACTTTTTCTCTTTTAACTGCGCGAAAAGCATGTATTCTTGCTTAATACAACGAAACAAGCTGTTTTAGACCGAAACGAGCTAAATCTGAACAAATCGGTACTACAAGTGTTCCACGTGATACTCGTCAAAACTTTTTCTCTTATAACTGCGCGAAAAGCATGTATTCTTGCTTAATACAGCGAGACAAGCTGTTTTAGACCGAAACGAGCTAAATCACAACACATCGGTATTACAAGTGTTCCACGTGATACTCGTCAAAACTTTTTCTCTTTTAACTGCGCGAAAAGCATGTATTCGTGCTTAATACAACGAAACAAGCTGTTTTAGACCGAAACGAGCTAAATCTGAACACATCGGTTTTACAAGTATCCACGTGATAATCGTCAAAACTTTTTCTCTTATAACTGCGCGAAAAGCATGTATTCTTGCTTAATACAACGAAACAAGCTGTTTTAGACCGAAACGAGCTAAATCACAACACATCGGTTTTACAAGTGTCTCTCTAATACGCGTCAAAACTTTTTCTCTTATAACGGCGCGAAAAGCATGTATTCTTGCTTAATACAGCGAAACAAGCTGTTTTAGACCGAAACGAGCTAAATCACAACACATCGGTATTACAAGTGTTCCACGTGATACTCGTCAAAACTTTTTCTCTTTTAACTGCGCGAAAAGCATGTATTCGTGCTTAATACAACGAAACAAGCTGTTTTAGACCGAAACGAGCTAAATCTGAACACATCGGTTTTACAAGTATCCACGTGATACTCGTCAAAACTTTTTCTCTTATAACTGCGCGAAAAGCATGTATTCTTGCTTAATACAACGAAACAAGCTGTTTTAGACCGAAACGAGCTAAATCACAACACATCGGTTTTACAAGTGTCTCTCTAATACGCGTCAAAACTTTTTCTCCTATAACTGCGCGAAAAGCATGTATTCTTGCTTAATACAACGAAACAAGCTGTTTTAGACCGAAACGAGCTAAATCTGAACACATCGGTTTTACAAGTATCCACGTGATTCTCGTCAAAACTTTTTCTCTTTTAACTGCGCGAAAAGCATGTATTCTTGCTTAATACAGAAAAACAAGCTGTTTAAGACCGAAATGAGCTAAATCACAACACATCGGTTTTACAAGTGTTCCTCTGATACGCGTCAAAACTTTTTCTTTTATAACTGCGCGAAAAGCATGTATTCTTGCTTAATACAGCGAATCAAGTTGTTTTAGACCGAAACGAGCTAAATCACAACACATCGGTACTACAAGTGTTCCACGTGATACTCGTCAAAACTTTTTCTCTTATAACTGCGCAAAAAGCATGTATTCTTGCTTAATACAGCGAAACAAGCTGTTTTAGACCGAAACGAGCTAAATCACAACACATCGGTATTACAAGTGTTCCACGTGATACTCGTCAAAACTTTTTCTCTTTTAACTGCGCGAAAAGCATGTATTCGTCCTTAATACAACGAAACAAGCTGTTTTTGACCGAAACGAGCTAAATCTGAACACATCGGTTTTACAAGTATCCACGTGATACTCGTAAAAACTTTTTCTCTTATAACTGCGCGAAAAGCATGTATTCTTGCTTAATACAACGAAACAAGCCGTTTTAGACCGAAACGAGCTAAATCACAACACATCGGTTTTACAAGTGTCTCTCTAATACGCGTCAAAACTTTTTCTCCTATAACTGCGCGAAAAGCATGTATTCTTGCTTAATACAACGAAACAAGCTGTTTTAGACCGAAACGAGCTAAATCTGAACACATCGGTTTTACAAGTATCCACGTGATACTCGTCAAAACTTTTTCTCTTATAACTGCGCGAAAAGCATGTATTCTTGCTTAATACAGCGAAACAAGCTGTTTTAGACCGAAATGAGCTAAATCACAACACATCGGATTTACAAGTGTTCCTCTGATACGCGTCAAAACTTTTTCTTTTAAAACTGCGCGAAAAGCATGTATTCTTGCTTAATACAGCGAAACAAGCTGTTTTAAACCGAAACGAGCTAAATCACAACACATCGGTATTACAAGTGTTCCACGTGATACTCGTCAAAACTTTTTCTCTTTTAACTGCGCGAAAAGCATGTATTCTTGCTTAATACAACGAAACAAGCTGTTTTAGACCGAAACGAGCTAAATCTGAACACATCGGTTTTACAAGTATCCACGTGATACTCGTCAAAACTTTTTCTCTTATAACGGCGCGAAAAGCATGTATTCTTGCTTAATACAGCGAAACAAGCTGTTTTAGACCGAAATGAGCTAAATCACAACACATCGGTTTTACAAGTGTTCCTCTGATACGCGTCAAAACTTTTTCTTTTATAACTGCGCGAAAAGCATGTATTCTTGCTTAATACAGCGAAACAAGCTGTTTTAAACCGAAACGAGCTAAATCACAACACATCGGTATTACAAGTGTTCCACGTGATACTCGTCAAAACTTTTTCTCTTTTAACTGCGCGAAAAGCATGTATTCTTGCTTAATACAACGAAACAAGCTGTTTTAGACCGAAACGAGCTAAATCTGAACAAATCGGTACTACAAGTGTTCCACGTGATACTCGTCAAAACTTTTTCTCTTATAACTGCGCGAAAAGCATGTATTCTTGCTTAATACAGCGAGACAAGCTGTTTTAGACCGAAACGAGCTAAATCACAACACATCGGTATTACAAGTGTTCCACGTGATACTCGTCAAAACTTTTTCTCTTTTAACTGCGCGAAAAGCATGTATTCGTGCTTAATACAACGAAACAAGCTGTTTTAGACCGAAACGAGCTAAATCTGAACACATCGGTTTTACAAGTATCCACGTGATAATCGTCAAAACTTTTTCTCTTATAACTGCGCGAAAAGCATGTATTCTTGCTTAATACAACGAAACAAGCTGTTTTAGACCGAAACGAGCTAAATCACACCACATCGGTTTTACAAGTGTCTCTCTAATACGCGTCAAAACTTTTTCTCTTATAACTGCGCGAAAAGCATGTATTCTTGCTTAATACAACGAAACAAGCTGTTTTAAACCGAAACGAGCTAAATCTGAACACATCGGTTTTACAAGTATCCACGTGATATTCGTCAAAACTTTTTCTCTTATAACTGCGCGAAAAGCATGTATTCTTGCTTAATACAGCGAAACAAGCTGTTTTAGACCGAAATGAGCTAAATCACAACACATCGGTTTTACAAGTGTTCCTCTGATACGCGTCAAAACTTTTTCTCTTATAACGGCGCGAAAAGCATGTATTCTTGCTTAATACAGCGAAACAAGCTGTTTTAGACCGAAACGAGCTAAATCACAACACATCGGTATTACTAGTGTTCCACGTGATACTCGTCAAAACTTTTTCTCTTTTAACTGCGCGAAAAGCATGTATTCGTGCTTAATACAACGAAACAAGCTGTTTTAGACCGAAACGAGCTAAATCTGAACACATCGGTTTTACAAGTATCCACGTGATACTCGTCAAAACTTTTTCTCTTATAACTGCGCGAAAAGCATGTATTCTTGCTTAATACAACGAAACAAGCTGTTTTAGACCGAAACGAGCTAAATCACAACACATCGGTTTTACAAGTGTCTCTCTAATAGGCGTCAAAACTTTTTCTCTTATAACTGCGCGAAAAGCATGTATTCTTGCTTAATACAACGAAACAAGCTGTTTTAGACCGAAACGAGCTAAATCTGAACGTATCGGTTTTACAAGTATCCACGTGATACTCGTGAAAACTTTTTCTCTTATAACTGCGCGAAAAGCATGTATTCTTGCTTAATACAGCGAAACAAGCTGTTTTAGACCGAAATGAGCTAAATCATAACACATCGGTTTTACAAGTGTTCCTCTGATACGCGTCAAAACTTTTTCTTTTATAACTGCGCGAAAAGCATGTATTCTTGCTTAATACAGCGAAACAAGCTGTTTTAAACCGAAACGAGCTAAATCACAACACATCGGTATTACAAGTGTTCCACGTGATACTCGTCAAAACTTTTTCTCTTTTAACTGCGCGAAAAGCATGTATTCTTGCTTAATACAACGAAACAAGCTGTTTTAGACCGAAACGAGCTAAATCTGAACAAATCGGTACTACAAGTGTTCCACGTGATACTCGTCAAAACTTTTTCTCTTATAACTGCGCGAAAAGCATGTATTCTTGCTTAATACAGCGAGACAAGCTGTTTTAGACCGAAACGAGCTAAATCACAACACATCGGTATTACAAGTGTTCCACGTGATACTCGTCAAAACTTTTTCTCTTTTAACTGCGCGAAAAGCATGTATTCGTGCTTAATACAACGAAACAAGCTGTTTTTGACCGAAACGAGCTAAATCTGAACACATCGGTTTTACAAGTATCCACGTGATAATCGTCAAAACTTTTTCTCTTATAACTGCGCGAAAAGCATGTATTCTTGCTTAATACAACGAAACAAGCTGTTTTAGACCGAAACGAGCTAAATCACAACACATCGGTTTTACAAGTGTCTCTCTAATACGCGTCAAAACTTTTTCTCTTATAACTGCGCGAAAAGCATGTATTCTTGCTTAATACAACGAAACAAGCTGTTTTAAACCGAAACGAGCTAAATCTGAACACATCGGTTTTACAAGTATCCACGTGATATTCGTCAAAACTTTTTCTCTTATAACTGCGCGAAAAGCATGTATTCTTGCTTAATACAGCGAAACAAGCTGTTTTAGACCGAAATGAGCTAAATCACAACACATCGGTTTTACAAGTTTTCCTCTGATACGCGTCAAAACTTTTTCTCTTATAACTGCGCGAAAAGCATGTATTCTTGCTTAATACAGCGAAACAAGCTGTTTTAGACCGAAACGAGCTAAATCACAACACATCGGTTTTACAAGTGTTCCTCTGATACGCGTCAAAACTTTTTCTCTTATAACGGCGCGAAAAGCATGTATTCTTGCTTAATACAGCGAGACAAGCTGTTTTAGACCGAAACGAGCTAAATCACAACACATCGGTATTACAAGTGTTCCACGTGATACTCGTCAAAACTTTTTCTCTTTTAACTGCGCGAAAAGCATGTATTCGTGCTTAATACAACGAAACAAGCTGTTTTTGACCGAAACGAGCTAAATCTGAACACATCGGTTTTACAAGTATCCACGTGATAATCGTCAAAACTTTTTCTCTTATAACTGCGCGAAAAGCATGTATTCTTGCTTAATACAACGAAACAAGCTGTTTTAGACCGAAACGAGCTAAATCACAACACATCGGTTTTACAAGTGTCTCTCTAATACGCGTCAAAACTTTTTCTCTTATAACTGCGCGAAAAGCATGTATTTTTGCTTAATACAGCGAGACAAGCTGTTTTAGACCGAAACGAGCTAAATCACAACACATCGGTATTACAAGTGTTCCACGTGATACTCGTCAAAACTTTTTCTCTTTTAACTGCGCGAAAAGCATGTATTCGTGCTTAATACAACGAAACAAGCTGTTTTAGACCGAAACGAGCTAAATCTGAACACATCGGTTTTACAAGTATCCACGTGATTCTCGTCAAAACTTTTTCTCTTTTAACTGCGCGAAAAGCATGTATTCTTGCTTAATACAGAAAAACAAGCTGTTTAAGACCGAAATGAGCTAAATCACAACACATCGGTTTTACAAGTGTTCCTCTGATACGCGTCAAAACTTTTTCTTTTATAACTGCGCGAAAAGCATGTATTCTTGCTTAATACAGCGAATCAAGTTGTTTTAGACCGAAACGAGCTAAATCACAACACATCGGTACTACAAGTGTTCCACGTGATACTCGTCAAAACTTTTTCTCTTATAACTGCGCAAAAAGCATGTATTCTTGCTTAATACAGCGAAACAAGCTGTTTTAGACCGAAACGAGCTAAATCACAACACATCGGTATTACAAGTGTTCCACGTGATACTCGTCAAAACTTTTTCTCTTTTAACTGCGCGAAAAGCATGTATTCGTCCTTAATACAACGAAACAAGCTGTTTTTGACCGAAACGAGCTAAATCTGAACACATCGGTTTTACAAGTATCCACGTGATACTCGTAAAAACTTTTTCTCTTATAACTGCGCGAAAAGCATGTATTCTTGCTTAATACAACGAAACAAGCCGTTTTAGACCGAAACGAGCTAAATCACAACACATCGGTTTTACAAGTGTCTCTCTAATACGCGTCAAAACTTTTTCTCCTATAACTGCGCGAAAAGCATGTATTCTTGCTTAATACAACGAAACAAGCTGTTTTAGACCGAAACGAGCTAAATCTGAACACATCGGTTTTACAAGTATCCACGTGATACTCGTCAAAACTTTTTCTCTTATAACTGCGCGAAAAGCATGTATTCTTGCTTAATACAGCGAAACAAGCTGTTTTAGACCGAAATGAGCTAAATCACAACACATCGGATTTACAAGTGTTCCTCTGATACGCGTCAAAACTTTTTCTTTTAAAACTGCGCGAAAAGCATGTATTCTTGCTTAATACAGCGAAACAAGCTGTTTTAAACCGAAACGAGCTAAATCACAACACATCGGTATTACAAGTGTTCCACGTGATACTCGTCAAAACTTTTTCTCTTTTAACTGCGCGAAAAGCATGTATTCTTGCTTAATACAACGAAACAAGCTGTTTTAGACCGAAACGAGCTAAATCTGAACACATCGGTTTTACAAGTATCCACGTGATACTCGTCAAAACTTTTTCTCTTATAACGGCGCGAAAAGCATGTATTCTTGCTTAATACAGCGAAACAAGCTGTTTTAGACCGAAATGAGCTAAATCACAACACATCGGTTTTACAAGTGTTCCTCTGATACGCGTCAAAACTTTTTCTTTTATAACTGCGCGAAAAGCATGTATTCTTGCTTAATACAGCGAAACAAGCTGTTTTAAACCGAAACGAGCTAAATCACAACACATCGGTATTACAAGTGTTCCACGTGATACTCGTCAAAACTTTTTCTCTTTTAACTGCGCGAAAAGCATGTATTCTTGCTTAATACAACGAAACAAGCTGTTTTAGACCGAAACGAGCTAAATCTGAACAAATCGGTACTACAAGTGTTCCACGTGATACTCGTCAAAACTTTTTCTCTTATAACTGCGCGAAAAGCATGTATTCTTGCTTAATACAGCGAGACAAGCTGTTTTAGACCGAAACGAGCTAAATCACAACACATCGGTATTACAAGTGTTCCACGTGATACTCGTCAAAACTTTTTCTCTTTTAACTGCGCGAAAAGCATGTATTCGTGCTTAATACAACGAAACAAGCTGTTTTAGACCGAAACGAGCTAAATCTGAACACATCGGTTTTACAAGTATCCACGTGATAATCGTCAAAACTTTTTCTCTTATAACTGCGCGAAAAGCATGTATTCTTGCTTAATACAACGAAACAAGCTGTTTTAGACCGAAACGAGCTAAATCACAACACATCGGTTTTACAAGTGTCTCTCTAATACGCGTCAAAACTTTTTCTCTTATAACGGCGCGAAAAGCATGTATTCTTGCTTAATACAGCGAAACAAGCTGTTTTAGACCGAAACGAGCTAAATCACAACACATCGGTATTACAAGTGTTCCACGTGATACTCGTCAAAACTTTTTCTCTTTTAACTGCGCGAAAAGCATGTATTCGTGCTTAATACAACGAAACAAGCTGTTTTAGACCGAAACGAGCTAAATCTGAACACATCGGTTTTACAAGTATCCACGTGATACTCGTCAAAACTTTTTCTCTTATAACTGCGCGAAAAGCATGTATTCTTGCTTAATACAACGAAACAAGCTGTTTTAGACCGAAACGAGCTAAATCACAACACATCGGTTTTACAAGTGTCTCTCTAATACGCGTCAAAACTTTTTCTCCTATAACTGCGCGAAAAGCATGTATTCTTGCTTAATACAACGAAACAAGCTGTTTTAGACCGAAACGAGCTAAATCTGAACACATCGGTTTTACAAGTATCCACGTGATTCTCGTCAAAACTTTTTCTCTTTTAACTGCGCGAAAAGCATGTATTCTTGCTTAATACAGAAAAACAAGCTGTTTAAGACCGAAATGAGCTAAATCACAACACATCGGTTTTACAAGTGTTCCTCTGATACGCGTCAAAACTTTTTCTTTTATAACTGCGCGAAAAGCATGTATTCTTGCTTAATACAGCGAATCAAGTTGTTTTAGACCGAAACGAGCTAAATCACAACACATCGGTACTACAAGTGTTCCACGTGATACTCGTCAAAACTTTTTCTCTTATAACTGCGCAAAAAGCATGTATTCTTGCTTAATACAGCGAAACAAGCTGTTTTAGACCGAAACGAGCTAAATCACAACACATCGGTATTACAAGTGTTCCACGTGATACTCGTCAAAACTTTTTCTCTTTTAACTGCGCGAAAAGCATGTATTCGTCCTTAATACAACGAAACAAGCTGTTTTTGACCGAAACGAGCTAAATCTGAACACATCGGTTTTACAAGTATCCACGTGATACTCGTAAAAACTTTTTCTCTTATAACTGCGCGAAAAGCATGTATTCTTGCTTAATACAACGAAACAAGCCGTTTTAGACCGAAACGAGCTAAATCACAACACATCGGTTTTACAAGTGTCTCTCTAATACGCGTCAAAACTTTTTCTCCTATAACTGCGCGAAAAGCATGTATTCTTGCTTAATACAACGAAACAAGCTGTTTTAGACCGAAACGAGCTAAATCTGAACACATCGGTTTTACAAGTATCCACGTGATACTCGTCAAAACTTTTTCTCTTATAACTGCGCGAAAAGCATGTATTCTTGCTTAATACAGCGAAACAAGCTGTTTTAGACCGAAATGAGCTAAATCACAACACATCGGATTTACAAGTGTTCCTCTGATACGCGTCAAAACTTTTTCTTTTAAAACTGCGCGAAAAGCATGTATTCTTGCTTAATACAGCGAAACAAGCTGTTTTAAACCGAAACGAGCTAAATCACAACACATCGGTATTACAAGTGTTCCACGTGATACTCGTCAAAACTTTTTCTCTTTTAACTGCGCGAAAAGCATGTATTCTTGCTTAATACAACGAAACAAGCTGTTTTAGACCGAAACGAGCTAAATCTGAACACATCGGTTTTACAAGTATCCACGTGATACTCGTCAAAACTTTTTCTCTTATAACGGCGCGAAAAGCATGTATTCTTGCTTAATACAGCGAAACAAGCTGTTTTAGACCGAAATGAGCTAAATCACAACACATCGGTTTTACAAGTGTTCCTCTGATACGCGTCAAAACTTTTTCTTTTATAACTGCGCGAAAAGCATGTATTCTTGCTTAATACAGCGAAACAAGCTGTTTTAAACCGAAACGAGCTAAATCACAACACATCGGTATTACAAGTGTTCCACGTGATACTCGTCAAAACTTTTTCTCTTTTAACTGCGCGAAAAGCATGTATTCTTGCTTAATACAACGAAACAAGCTGTTTTAGACCGAAACGAGCTAAATCTGAACAAATCGGTACTACAAGTGTTCCACGTGATACTCGTCAAAACTTTTTCTCTTATAACTGCGCGAAAAGCATGTATTCTTGCTTAATACAGCGAGACAAGCTGTTTTAGACCGAAACGAGCTAAATCACAACACATCGGTATTACAAGTGTTCCACGTGATACTCGTCAAAACTTTTTCTCTTTTAACTGCGCGAAAAGCATGTATTCGTGCTTAATACAACGAAACAAGCTGTTTTAGACCGAAACGAGCTAAATCTGAACACATCGGTTTTACAAGTATCCACGTGATAATCGTCAAAACTTTTTCTCTTATAACTGCGCGAAAAGCATGTATTCTTGCTTAATACAACGAAACAAGCTGTTTTAGACCGAAACGAGCTAAATCACACCACATCGGTTTTACAAGTGTCTCTCTAATACGCGTCAAAACTTTTTCTCTTATAACTGCGCGAAAAGCATGTATTCTTGCTTAATACAACGAAACAAGCTGTTTTAAACCGAAACGAGCTAAATCTGAACACATCGGTTTTACAAGTATCCACGTGATATTCGTCAAAACTTTTTCTCTTATAACTGCGCGAAAAGCATGTATTCTTGCTTAATACAGCGAAACAAGCTGTTTTAGACCGAAATGAGCTAAATCACAACACATCGGTTTTACAAGTGTTCCTCTGATACGCGTCAAAACTTTTTCTCTTATAACGGCGCGAAAAGCATGTATTCTTGCTTAATACAGCGAAACAAGCTGTTTTAGACCGAAACGAGCTAAATCACAACACATCGGTATTACTAGTGTTCCACGTGATACTCGTCAAAACTTTTTCTCTTTTAACTGCGCGAAAAGCATGTATTCGTGCTTAATACAACGAAACAAGCTGTTTTAGACCGAAACGAGCTAAATCTGAACACATCGGTTTTACAAGTATCCACGTGATACTCGTCAAAACTTTTTCTCTTATAACTGCGCGAAAAGCATGTATTCTTGCTTAATACAACGAAACAAGCTGTTTTAGACCGAAACGAGCTAAATCACAACACATCGGTTTTACAAGTGTCTCTCTAATAGGCGTCAAAACTTTTTCTCTTATAACTGCGCGAAAAGCATGTATTCTTGCTTAATACAACGAAACAAGCTGTTTTAGACCGAAACGAGCTAAATCTGAACGTATCGGTTTTACAAGTATCCACGTGATACTCGTGAAAACTTTTTCTCTTATAACTGCGCGAAAAGCATGTATTCTTGCTTAATACAGCGAAACAAGCTGTTTTAGACCGAAATGAGCTAAATCATAACACATCGGTTTTACAAGTGTTCCTCTGATACGCGTCAAAACTTTTTCTTTTATAACTGCGCGAAAAGCATGTATTCTTGCTTAATACAGCGAAACAAGCTGTTTTAAACCGAAACGAGCTAAATCACAACACATCGGTATTACAAGTGTTCCACGTGATACTCGTCAAAACTTTTTCTCTTTTAACTGCGCGAAAAGCATGTATTCTTGCTTAATACAACGAAACAAGCTGTTTTAGACCGAAACGAGCTAAATCTGAACAAATCGGTACTACAAGTGTTCCACGTGATACTCGTCAAAACTTTTTCTCTTATAACTGCGCGAAAAGCATGTATTCTTGCTTAATACAGCGAGACAAGCTGTTTTAGACCGAAACGAGCTAAATCACAACACATCGGTATTACAAGTGTTCCACGTGATACTCGTCAAAACTTTTTCTCTTTTAACTGCGCGAAAAGCATGTATTCGTGCTTAATACAACGAAACAAGCTGTTTTTGACCGAAACGAGCTAAATCTGAACACATCGGTTTTACAAGTATCCACGTGATAATCGTCAAAACTTTTTCTCTTATAACTGCGCGAAAAGCATGTATTCTTGCTTAATACAACGAAACAAGCTGTTTTAGACCGAAACGAGCTAAATCACAACACATCGGTTTTACAAGTGTCTCTCTAATACGCGTCAAAACTTTTTCTCTTATAACTGCGCGAAAAGCATGTATTCTTGCTTAATACAACGAAACAAGCTGTTTTAAACCGAAACGAGCTAAATCTGAACACATCGGTTTTACAAGTATCCACGTGATATTCGTCAAAACTTTTTCTCTTATAACTGCGCGAAAAGCATGTATTCTTGCTTAATACAGCGAAACAAGCTGTTTTAGACCGAAATGAGCTAAATCACAACACATCGGTTTTACAAGTTTTCCTCTGATACGCGTCAAAACTTTTTCTCTTATAACTGCGCGAAAAGCATGTATTCTTGCTTAATACAGCGAAACAAGCTGTTTTAGACCGAAACGAGCTAAATCACAACACATCGGTTTTACAAGTGTTCCTCTGATACGCGTCAAAACTTTTTCTCTTATAACGGCGCGAAAAGCATGTATTCTTGCTTAATACAGCGAAACAAGCTGTTTTAGACCGAAACGAGCTAAATCACAACACATCGGTATTACTAGTGTTCCACGTGATACTCGTCAAAACTTTTTCTCCTTTAACTGCGCGAAAAGCATGTATTCGTGCTTAATACAACGAAACAAGCTGTTTTAGACCGAAACGAACTAAATCTGAACACATCGGTTTTACAAGTATCCACGTGATACTCGTCAAAACTTTTTCTCTTATAACTGCGCGAAAAGCATGTATTCTTGCTTAATACAACGAAACAAGCTGTTTTAGACCGAAACGAGCTAAATCACAACACATCGGTTTTACAAGTGTCTCTCTAATAGGCGTCAAAACTTTTTCTCTTATAACTGCGCGAAAAGCATGTATTCTTGCTTAATACAACGAAACAAGCTGTTTTAGACCGAAACGAGCTAAATCTGAACGTATCGGTTTTACAAGTATCCACGTGATACTCGTGAAAACTTTTTCTCTTATAACTGCGCGAAAAGCATGTATTCTTGCTTAATACAGCGAAACAAGCTGTTTTAGACCGAAATGAGCTAAATCATAACACATCGGTTTTACAAGTGTTCCTCTGATACGCGTCAAAAATTTTTCTTTTATAACTGCGCGAAAAGCATGTATTCTTGCTTAATACAGCGAAACAAGCTGTTTTAGACCGAAACGAGCTAAATCACAACACATCGGTATTACAAGTGTTCCACGTGATACTCGTCAAAACTTTTTCTCTTTTAACTGCACGAAAAGCATGTATTCGTGCTTAATACAACGAAACAAGCTGTTTTTGACCGAAACGAGCTAAATCTGAACACATCGGTTTTACAAGTATCCACGTGATACTCGTCAAAACTTTTTCTCTTATAACTGCGCGAAAAGCATGTATTCTTGCTTAATACAACGAAACAAGCTGTTTTAGACCGAAACGAGCTAATCACAACACATCGGTTTTACAAGTGTCTCTCTAATACGCGTCAAAACTTTTTCTCTTATAACTGCGCGAAAAGCATGTATTCTTGCTTAATACAACGAAACAAGCTGTTTTAGACCGAAACGAGCTAAATCTGAACACATCGGTTTCACAAGTATCCACGTGATACTCGTCAAAACTTTTTCTCTTATAACTGCGCGAAAAGCATGTATTCTTGCTTAATACAGCGAATCAAGTTGTTTTAGACCGAAACGAGCTAAAACACAACACATCGGTACTACAAGCGTTCCACGTGATACTCGTCAAAACTTTTTCTCTTATAACTGCGCGAAAAGCATGTATTCTTGCTTAGTACAGCGAAACAAGCTGTTTTAGACCGAAACGAGCTTAATCACAACACATCGGTATTACAAGTGTTCCACGTGATACTCGTCAAAACTTTTTCTCTTTTAACTGCGCGAAAAGCATGTATTCGTGCTTAATACAACGAAACAAGCTGTTTTTGACCGAAACGAGCTAAATCTGAACACATCGGTTTTACAAGTATCCACGTGATACTCGTCAAAACTTTTTCTCTTATAACTGCGCGAAAAGCATGTATTCTTGCTTAATACAACGAAACAAGCTGTTTTAGACCGAAACGAGCTAAATCACAACACATCGGTTTTACAAGTGTCTCTCTAATACGCGTCAAAACTTTTTCTCTTATAACTGCGCGAAAAGCATGTATTCTTGCTTAATACAACGAAACAAGCTGTTTTAGACCGAAACGAGCTAAATCTGAACACATCGGTTTTACAAGTGTTCCTCTGATACGCGTCAAAACTTTTTCTTTTATAACTGCGCGAAAAGCATGTATTCTTGCTTAATACAGCGAAACAAGCTGTTTTAGACCGAAACGAGCTAAATCACAACACATCGGTATTACAAGTGTTCCACGTGATACTCGTCAAAACTTTTTCTCTTTTAACTGCGCGAAAAGCATGTATTCGTGCTTAATACAACGAAACAAGCTGTTTTTGACCGAAACGAGCTAAATCTGAACACATCGGTTTTACAAGTATCCACGTGATACTCGTCAAAACTTTTTCTCTTATAACTGCGCGAAAAGCATGTATTCTTGCTTAATACAACGAAACAAGCTGTTTTAGACCGAAACGAGCTAATCACAACACATCGGTTTTACAAGTGTCTCTCTAATACGCGTCAAAACTTTTTCTCTTATAACTGCGCGAAAAGCATGTATTCTTGCTTAATACAACGAAACAAGCTGTTTTAGACCGAAACGAGCTAAATCTGAACACATCGGTTTTACAAGTATCCACGTGATACTCGTCAAAACTTTTTCTCTTATAACTGCGCGAAAAGCATGTATTCTTGCTTAATACAGCGAATCAAGTTGTTTTAGACCGAAACGAGCTAAATCACAACACATCGGTACTACAAGTGTTCCACGTGATACTCGTCAAAACTTTTTCTCTTATAACTGCGCGAAAAGCATGTATTCTTGCTTAATACAGCGAAACAAGCTGTTTTAGACCGAAACGAGCTAAATCACAACACATCGGTATTACAAGTGTTCCACATGATACTCGTCAAAACTTTTTCTCTTTTAACTGCGCGAAAAGCATGTATTCGTGCCTAATACAACGAAACAAGCTGTTTTTGACCGAAACGAGCTAAATCTGAACACATCGGTTTTACAAGTATCCACGTGATACTCGTCAAAACTTTTTCTCTTATAACTGCGCGAAAAGCATGTATTCTTGCTTAATACAGCGAGACAAGCTGTTTTAGACCGAAACGAGCTAAATCACAACACATCGGTATTACAAGTGTTCCACGTGATACTCGTCAAAACTTTTTCTCTTTTAACTGCGCGAAAAGCATGTATTCGTGCTTAATACAACGAAACAAGCTGTTTTTGACCGAAACGAGCTAAATCTGAACACATCGGTTTTACAAGTATCCACGTGATAATCGTCAAAACTTTTTCTCTTATAACTGCGCGAAAAGCATGTATTCTTGCTTAATACAACGAAACAAGCTGTTTTAGACCGAAACGAGCTAAATCACAACACATCGGTTTTACAAGTGTCTCTCTAATACGCGTCAAAACTTTTTCTCTTATAACTGCGCGAAAAGCATGTATTTTTGCTTAATACAACGAAACAAGCTGTTTTAAACCGAAACGAGCTAAATCTGAACACATCGGTTTTACAAGTATCCACGTGATATTCGTCAAAACTTTTTCTCTTATAACTGCGCGAAAAGCATGTATTCTTGCTTAATACAGCGAAACAAGCTGTTTTAGACCGAAATGAGCTAAATCACAACACATCGGTTTTACAAGTTTTCCTCTGATACGCGTCAAAACTTTTTCTCTTATAACTGCGCGAAAAGCATGTATTCTTGCTTAATACAGCGAAACAAGCTGTTTTAGACCGAAACGAGCTAAATCACAACACATCGGTTTTACAAGTGTTCCTCTGATACGCGTCAAAACTTTTTCTCTTATAACTGCGCGAAAAGCATGTATTCTTGCTTAATACAACGAAACAAGCTGTTTTAGACCGAAACGAGCTAAATCACAACACATCGGTTTTACAAGTGTCTCTCTAATACGCGTCAAAACTTTTTCTCTTATAACTGCGCGAAAAGCATGTATTCTTGCTTAATACAACGAAACAAGCTGTTTTAGACCGAAACAAGCTAAATCTGAACGTATCGGTTTTACAAGTATCCACGTGATACTCGTGAAAACTTTTTCTCTTATAACTGCGCGAAAAGCATGTATTCTTGCTTAATACAGCGAAACAAGCTGTTTTAGACCGAAATGAGCTAAATCACAACACATCGGTTTTACAAGTGTTCCTCTGATACGCGTCAAAAATTTTTCTTTTATAACTGCGCGAAAAGCATGTATTCTTGCCTAATACAGCGAAACAAGCTGTTTTAGACCGAAACGAGCTAAATCACAACACATCGGTATTACAAGTGTTCCACGTGATACTCGTCAAAACTTTTTCTCTTTTAACTGCACGAAAAGCATGTATTCGTGCTTAATACAACGAAACAAGCTGTTTTTGACCGAAACGAGCTAAATCTGAACACATCGGTTTTACAAGTATCCACGTGATACTCGTCAAAACTTTTTCTCTTATAACTGCGCGAAAAGCATGTATTCTTGCTTAATACAACGAAACAAGCTGTTTTAGACCGAAACGAGCTAATCACAACACATCGGTTTTACAAGTGTCTCTCTAATACGCGTCAAAACTTTTTCTCTTATAACTGCGCGAAAAGCATGTATTCTTGCTTAATACAACGAAACAAGCTGTTTTAGACCGAAACGAGCTAAATCTGAACACATCGGTTTCACAAGTATCCACGTGATACTCGTCAAAACTTTTTCTCTTATAACTGCGCGAAAAGCATGTATTCTTGCTTAATACAGCGAATCAAGTTGTTTTAGACCGAAACGAGCTAAATCACAACACATCGGTACTACAAGTGTTCCACGTGATACTCGTCAAAACTTTTTCTCTTATAACTGCGCGAAAAGCATGTATTCTTGCCTAATACAGCGAAACAAGCTGTTTTAGACCGAAACGAGCTAAATCACAACACATCGGTATTACAAGTGTTCCACATGATACTCGTCAAAACTTTTTCTCTTTTAACTGCGCGAAAAGCATGTATTCGTGCCTAATACAACGAAACAAGCTGTTTTTGACCGAAACGAGCTAAATCTGAACACATCGGTTTTACAAGTATCCACGTGATACTCGTCAAAACTTTTTCTCTTATAACTGCGCGAAAAGCATGTATTCTTGCTTAATACAGCGAGACAAGCTGTTTTAGACCGAAACGAGCTAAATCACAACACATCGGTATTACAAGTGTTCCACGTGATACTCGTCAAAACTTTTTCTCTTTTAACTGCGCGAAAAGCATGTATTCGTGCTTAATACAACGAAACAAGCTGTTTTTGACCGAAACGAGCTAAATCTGAACACATCGGTTTTACAAGTATCCACGTGATAATCGTCAAAACTTTTTCTCTTATAACTGCGCGAAAAGCATGTATTCTTGCTTAATACAACGAAACAAGCTGTTTTAGACCGAAACGAGCTAAATCACAACACATCGGTTTTACAAGTGTCTCTCTAATACGCGTCAAAACTTTTTTTCTTATAACTGCGCGAAAAGCATGTATTTTTGCTTAATACAACGAAACAAGCTGTTTTAAACCGAAACGAGCTAAATCTGAACACATCGGTTTTACAAGTATCCACGTGATATTCGTCAAAACTTTTTCTCTTATAACTGCGCGAAAAGCATGTATTCTTGCTTAATACAGCGAAACAAGCTGTTTTAGACCGAAATGAGCTAAATCACAACACATCGGTTTTACAAGTTTTCCTCTGATACGCGTCAAAACTTTTTCTCTTATAACTGCGCGAAAAGCATGTATTCTTGCTTAATACAGCGAAACAAGCTGTTTTAGACCGAAACGAGCTAAATCACAACACATCGGTATTACAAGTGTTCCACGTGATACTCGTCAAAACTTTTTCTCTTTTAACTGCACGAAAAGCATGTATTCGTGCTTAATACAACGAAACAAGCTGTTTTTGACCGAAACGAGCTAAATCTGAACACATCGGTTTTACAAGTATCCACGTGATACTCGTCAAAACTTTTTCTCTTATAACTGCGCGAAAAGCATGTATTCTTGCTTAATACAACGAAACAAGCTGTTTTAGACCGAAACGAGCTAATCACAACACATCGGTTTTACAAGTGTCTCTCTAATACGCGTCAAAACTTTTTCTCTTATAACTGCGCGAAAAGCATGTATTCTTGCTTAATACAACGAAACAAGCTGTTTTAGACCGAAACGAGCTAAATCTGAACACATCGGTTTCACAAGTATCCACGTGATACTCGTCAAAACTTTTTCTCTTATAACTGCGCGAAAAGCATGTATTCTTGCTTAATACAGCGAATCAAGTTGTTTTAGACCGAAACGAGCTAAATCACAACACATCGGTACTACAAGTGTTCCACGTGATACTCGTCAAAACTTTTTCTCTTATAACTGCGCGAAAAGCATGTATTCTTGCTTAATACAGCGAAACAAGCTGTTTTAGACCGAAACGAGCTAAATCACAACACATCGGTATTACAAGTGTTCCACATGATACTCGTCAAAACTTTTTCTCTTTTAACTGCGCGAAAAGCATGTATTCGTGCCTAATACAACGAAACAAGCTGTTTTTGACCGAAACGAGCTAAATCTGAACACATCGGTTTTACAAGTATCCACGTGATACTCGTCAAAACTTTTTCTCTTATAACTGCGCGAAAAGCATGTATTCTTGCTTAATACAGCGAGACAAGCTGTTTTAGACCGAAACGAGCTAAATCACAACACATCGGTATTACAAGTGTTCCACGTGATACTCGTCAAAACTTTTTCTCTTTTAACTGCGCGAAAAGCATGTATTCGTGCTTAATACAACGAAACAAGCTGTTTTTGACCGAAACGAGCTAAATCGGAACACATCGGTTTTACAAGTATCCACGTGATAATCGTCAAAACTTTTTCTCTTATAACTGCGCGAAAAGCATGTATTCTTGCTTAATACAACGAAACAAGCTGTTTTAGACCGAAACGAGCTAAATCACAACACATCGGTTTTACAAGTGTCTCTCTAATACGCGTCAAAACTTTTTTTCTTATAACTGCGCGAAAAGCATGTATTTTTGCTTAATACAACGAAACAAGCTGTTTTAAACCGAAACGAGCTAAATCTGAACACATCGGTTTTACAAGTATCCACGTGATATTCGTCAAAACTTTTTCTCTTATAACTGCGCGAAAAGCATGTATTCTTGCTTAATACAGCGAAACAAGCTGTTTTAGACCGAAATGAGCTAAATCACAACACATCGGTTTTACAAGTTTTCCTCTGATACGCGTCAAAACTTTTTCTCTTATAACTGCGCGAAAAGCATGTATTCTTGCTTAATACAGCGAAACAAGCTGTTTTAGACCGAAACGAGCTAAATCACAACACATCGGTTTTACAAGTGTTCCTCTGATACGCGTCAAAACTTTTTCTCTTATAACTGCGCGAAAAGCATGTATTCTTGCTTAATACAACGAAACAAGCTGTTTTAGACCGAAACGAGCTAAATCACAACACATCGGTTTTACAAGTGTCTCTCTAATACGCGTCAAAACTTTTTCTCTTATAACTGCGCGAAAAGCATGTATTCTTGCTTAATACAACGAAACAAGCTGTTTTAGACCGAAACGAGCTAAATCTGAACGTATCGGTTTTACAAGTATCCACGTGATACTCGTGAAAACTTTTTCTCTTATAACTGCGCGAAAAGCATGTATTCTTGCTTAATACAGCGAAACAAGCTGTTTTAGACCGAAACGAGCTAAATCACAACACATCGGTATTACAAGTGTTCCACGTGATACTCGTCAAAACTTTTTCTCTTTTAACTGCACGAAAAGCATGTATTCGTGCTTAATACAACGAAACAAGCTGTTTTTGACCGAAACGAGCTAAATCTGAACACATCGGTTTTACAAGTATCCACGTGATACTCGTCAAAACTTTTTCTCTTATAACTGCGCGAAAAGCATGTATTCTTGCTTAATACAACGAAACAAGCTGTTTTAGACCGAAACGAGCTAATCACAACACATCGGTTTTACAAGTGTCTCTCTAATACGCGTCAAAACTTTTTCTCTTATAACTGCGCGAAAAGCATGTATTCTTGCTTAATACAACGAAACAAGCTGTTTTAGACCGAAACGAGCTAAATCTGAACACATCGGTTTCACAAGTATCCACGTGATACTCGTCAAAACTTTTTCTCTTATAACTGCGCGAAAAGCATGTATTCTTGCTTAATACAGCGAATCAAGTTGTTTTAGACCGAAACGAGCTAAAACACAACACATCGGTACTACAAGCGTTCCACGTGATACTCGTCAAAACTTTTTCTCTTATAACTGCGCGAAAAGCATGTATTCTTGCTTAATACAGCGAAACAAGCTGTTTTAGACCGAAACGAGCTTAATCACAACACATCGGTATTACAAGTGTTCCACGTGATACTCGTCAAAACTTTTTCTCTTTTAACTGCGCGAAAAGCATGTATTCGTGCTTAATACAACGAAACAAGCTGTTTTTGACCGAAACGAGCTAAATCTGAACACATCGGTTTTACAAGTATCCACGTGATACTCGTCAAAACTTTTTCTCTTATAACTGCGCGAAAAGCATGTATTCTTGCTTAATACAACGAAACAAGCTGTTTTAGACCGAAACGAGCTAAATCACAACACATCGGTTTTACAAGTGTCTCTCTAATACGCGTCAAAACTTTTTCTCTTATAACTGCGCGAAAAGCATGTATTCTTGCTTAATACAACGAAACAAGCTGTTTTAGACCGAAACGAGCTAAATCTGAACACATCGGTTTTACAAGTGTTCCTCTGATACGCGTCAAAACTTTTTCTTTTATAACTGCGCGAAAAGCATGTATTCTTGCTTAATACAGCGAAACAAGCTGTTTTAGACCGAAACGAGCTAAATCACAACACATCGGTATTACAAGTGTTCCACGTGATACTCGTCAAAACTTTTTCTCTTTTAACTGCGCGAAAAGCATGTATTCGTGCTTAATACAACGAAACAAGCTGTTTTTGACCGAAACGAGCTAAATCTGAACACATCGGTTTTACAAGTATCCACGTGATACTCGTCAAAACTTTTTCTCTTATAACTGCGCGAAAAGCATGTATTCTTGCTTAATACAACGAAACAAGCTGTTTTAGACCGAAACGAGCTAATCACAACACATCGGTTTTACAAGTGTCTCTCTAATACGCGTCAAAACTTTTTCTCTTATAACTGCGCGAAAAGCATGTATTCTTGCTTAATACAACGAAACAAGCTGTTTTAGACCGAAACGAGCTAAATCTGAACACATCGGTTTTACAAGTATCCACGTGATACTCGTCAAAACTTTTTCTCTTATAACTGCGCGAAAAGCATGTATTCTTGCTTAATACAGCGAATCAAGTTGTTTTAGACCGAAACGAGCTAAATCACAACACATCGGTACTACAAGTGTTCCACGTGATACTCGTCAAAACTTTTTCTCTTATAACTGCGCGAAAAGCATGTATTCTTGCTTAATACAGCGAAACAAGCTGTTTTAGACCGAAACGAGCTAAATCACAACACATCGGTATTACAAGTGTTCCACATGATACTCGTCAAAACTTTTTCTCTTTTAACTGCGCGAAAAGCATGTATTCGTGCCTAATACAACGAAACAAGCTATTTTTGACCGAAACGAGCTAAATCTGAACACATCGGTTTTACAAGTATCCACGTGATACTCGTCAAAACTTTTTCTCTTATAACTGCGCGAAAAGCATGTATTCTTGCTTAATACAACGAAACAAGCTGTTTTAGACCGAAACGAGCTAAATCACAACACATCGGTTTTACAAGTGTCTCTCTAATACGCGTCAAAACTTTTTCTCTTATAACTGGGCGAAAAGCATGTATTCTTGCTTAATACAACGAAACAAGCTGTTTTAGACCGAAACGAGCTTAATCTGAACACATCGGTTTTACAAGTATCCACGTGATACTCGTCAAAACTTTTTCTCTTATAACTGCGCGAAAAGCATGTATTCTTGCTTAATACAGCGAAACAAGCTGTTTTAGACCGAAATGAGCTAAATCACAACACATCGGTTTTACAAGTTTTCCTCTGATACGCGTCAAAACTTTTTCTCTTATAACTGCGCGAAAAGCATGTATTCTTGCTTAATACAGCGAAACAAGCTGTTTTAGACCGAAACGAGCTAAATCACAACACATCGGTTTTACAAGTGTTCCTCTGATACGCGTCAAAACTTTTTCTCTTATAACTGCGCGAAAAGCATGTATTCTTGCTTAATACAGCGAAACAAGCTGTTTTAGACCGAAATGAGCTAAATCACAACACATCAGTTTTACAAGTGTTCCTCTGATACGCGTCAAAACTTTTTCTCTTATAACGGCGCGAAAAGCATGTATTCTTGCTTAATACAGCGAAACAAGCTGTTTTAGACCGAAACGAGCTAAATCACAACACATCGGTATTACAAGTGTTCCACGTGATACTCGTCAAAACTTTTTCTCTTTTAACTGCGCGAAAAGCATGTATTCGTGCTTAATACAACGAAACAAGCTGTTTTAGACCGAAACGAGCTAAATCTGAACACATCGGTTTTACAAGTATCCACGTGATACTCGTCAAAACGTTTTCTCTTATAACTGCGCGAAAAGCATGTATTCTTGCTTAATACAACGAAACAAGCTGTTTTAGACCGAAACGAGCTAAATCACAACACATCGGTTTTACAAGTGTCTCTCTAATACGCGTCAAAACTTTTTCTCCTATAACTGCGCGAAAAGCATGTATTCTTGCTTAATACAACGAAACAAGCTGTTTTAGACCGAAACGAGCTAAATCTGAACACATCGGTTTTACAAGTATCCACGTGATACTCGTCAAAACTTTTTCTCTTTTAACTGCGCGAAAAGCATGTATTCTTGCTTAATACAGAAAAACAAGCTGTTTTAGACCGAAATGAGCTAAATCACAACACATCGGTTTTACAAGTGTTCCTCTGATACGCGTCAAAACTTTTTCTTTTATAACTGCGCGAAAAGCATGTATTCTTGCTTAATACAGCGAATCAAGTTGTTTTAGACCGAAACGAGCTAAATCACAACACATCGGTACTACAAGTGTTCCACGTGATACTCGTCAAAACTTTTTCTCTTATAACTGCGCAAAAAGCATGTATTCTTGCTTAATACAGCGAAACAAGCTGTTTTAGACCGAAACGAGCTAAATCACAACACATCGGTATTACAAGTGTTCCACGTGATACTCGTCAAAACTTTTTCTCTTTTAACTGCGCGAAAAGCATGTATTCGTCCTTAATACAACGAAACAAGCTGTTTTTGACCGAAACGAGCTAAATCTGAACACATCGGTTTTACAAGTATCCACGTGATACTCGTAAAAACTTTTTCTCTTATAACTGCGCGAAAAGCATGTATTCTTGCTTAATACAACGAAACAAGCCGTTTTAGACCGAAACGAGCTAAATCACAACACATCGGTTTTACAAGTGTCTCTCTAATACGCGTCAAAACTTTTTCTCCTATAACTGCGCGAAAAGCATGTATTCTTGCTTAATACAACGAAACAAGCTGTTTTAGACCGAAACGAGCTAAATCTGAACACATCGGTTTTACAAGTATCCACGTGATACTCGTCAAAACTTTTTCTCTTATAACTGCGCGAAAAGCATGTATTCTTGCTTAATACAGCGAAACAAGCTGTTTTAGACAGAAATGAGCTAAATCACAACACATCGGATTTACAAGTGTTCCTCTGATACGCGTCAAAACTTTTTCTTTTAAAACTGCGCGAAAAGCATGTATTCTTGCTTAATACAGCGAAACAAGCTGTTTTAAACCGAAACGAGCTAAATCACAACACATCGGTATTACAAGTGTTCCACGTGATACTCGTCAAAACTTTTTCTCTTTTAACTGCGCGAAAAGCATGTATTCTTGCTTAATACAACGAAACAAGCTGTTTTAGACCGAAACGAGCTAAATCTGAACACATCGGTTTTACAAGTATCCACGTGATACTCGTCAAAACTTTTTCTCTTATAACGGCGCGAAAAGCATGTATTCTTGCTTAATACAGCGAAACAAGCTGTTTTAGACCGAAATGAGCTAAATCACGACACATCGGTTTTACAAGTGTTCCTCTGATACGCGTCAAAACTTTTTCTTTTATAACTGCGCGAAAAGCATGTATTCTTGCTTAATACAGCGAAACAAGCTGTTTTAAACCGAAACGAGCTAAATCACAACACATCGGTATTACAAGTGTTCCACGTGATACTCGTCAAAACTTTTTCTCTTTTAACTGCGCGAAAAGCATGTATTCTTGCTTAATACAACGAAACAAGCTGTTTTAGACCGAAACGAGCTAAATCTGAACACATCGGTACTACAAGTGTTCCACGTGATACTCGTCAAAACTTTTTCTCTTATAACTGCGCGAAAAGCATGTATTCTTGCTTAATACAGCGAGACAAGCTGTTTTAGACCGAAACGAGCTAAATCACAACACATCGGTATTACAAGTGTTCCACGTGATACTCGTCAAAACTTTTTCTCTTTTAACTGCGCGAAAAGCATGTATTCGTGCTTAATACAACGAAACAAGCTGTTTTTGACCGAAACGAGCTAAAACTGAACACATCGGTTTTACAAGTATCCACGTGATAATCGTCAAAACTTTTTCTCTTATAACTGCGCGAAAAGCATGTATTCTTGCTTAATACAACGAAACAAGCTGTTTTAGACCGAAACGAGCTAAATCACAACACATCAGTTTTACAAGTGTCTCTCTAATACGCGTCAAAACTTTTTCTCTTATAACTGCGCGAAAAGCATGTATTCTTGCTTAATACAACGAAACAAGCTGTTTTAAACCGAAACGAGCTAAATCTGAACACATCGGTTTTACAAGTATCCACGTGATATTCGTCAAAACTTTTTCTCTTATAACTGCGCGAAAAGCATGTATTCTTGCTTAATACAGCGAAACAAGCTGTTTTAGACCGAAATGAGCTAAATCACAACACATCGGTTTTACAAGTTTTCCTCTGATACGCGTCAAAACTTTTTCTCTTATAACTGCGCGAAAAGCATGTATTCTTGCTTAATACAGCGAAACAGGCTGTTTTAGACCGAAACGAGCTAAATCACAACACATCGGTTTTACAAGTGTTCCTCTGATACGCGTCAAAACTTTTTCTCTTATAAAGGCGCGAAAAGCATGTATTCTTGCTTAATACAGCGAAACAAGCTGTTTTAGACCGAAACGAGCTAAATCACAACACATCGGTATTACAAGTGTTCCACGTGATACTCGTCAAAACTTTTTCTCTTTTAACTGCGCGAAAAGCATGTATTCGTGCTTAATACAACGAAACAAGCTGTTTTAGACCGAAAAGAGCTAAATCTGAACACATCGGTTTTACAAGTATCCACGTGATACTCGTCAAAACTTTTTCTCTTATAACTGCGCGAAAAGCATGTATTCTGGCTTAATACAACGAAACAAGCTGTTTTAGACCGAAACGAGCTAAATCACAACACATCGGTTTTACAAGTGTCTCTCTAATACGCGTCAAAACTTTTTCTCTTATAACTGCGCGAAAAGCATGTATTCTTGCTTAATACAACGAAACAAGCTGTTTTAGACCGAAACGAGCTAAATCTGAACGTATCGGTTTTACAAGTATCCACGTGATACTCGTGAAAACTTTTTCTCTTATAACTGCGCGAAAAGCATGTATTCTTGCTTAATACAGCGAAACAAGCTGTTTTAGACCGAAATGAGCTAAATCACAACACATCGGTTTTACAAGTGTACCTCTGATACGCGTCAAAAATTTTTCTTTTATAACTGCGCGAAAAGCATGTATTCTTGCTTAATACAGCGAAACAAGCTGTTTTAGACCGAAACGAGCTAAATCACAACACATCGGTATTACAAGTGTTCCACGTGATACTCGTCAAAACGTTTTCTCTTTTAACTGCACGAAAAGCATGTATTCGTGCTTAATACAACGAAACAAGCTGTTTTTGACCGAAACGAGCTAAATCTGAACACATCGGTTTTACAAGTATCCACGTGATACTCGTCAAAACTTTTTCTCTTCTAACTGCGCGAAAAGCATGTATTCTTGCTTAATACAACGAAACAAGCTGTTTTAGACCGAAACGAGCTAATCACAACACATCGGTTTTACAAGTGTCTCTCTAATACGCGTCAAAACTTTTTCTCTTATAACTGCGCGAAAAGCATGTATTCTTGCTTAATACAACGAAACAAGCTGTTTTAGACCGAAACGAGCTAAATCTGAACACATCGGTTTCACAAGTATCCACGTGATACTCGTCAAAACTTTTTCTCTTATAACTGCGCGAAAAGCATGTATTCTTGCTTAATACAGCGAATCAAGTTGTTTTAGACCGAAACGAGCTAAAACACAACACATCGGTACTACAAGCGTTCCACGTGATACTCGTCAAAACTTTTTCTCTTATAACTGCGCGAAAAGCATGTATTCTTGCTTAATACAGCGAAACAAGCTGTTTTAGACCGAAACGAGCTAAATCACAACACATCGGTATTACAAGTGTTCCACGTGATACTCGTCAAAACTTTTTCTCTTTTAACTGCGCGAAAAGCATGTATTCGTGCTTAATACAACGAAACAAGCTGTTTTTGACCGAAACGAGCTAAATCTGAACACATCGGTTTTACAAGTATCCACGTGATACTCGTCAAAACTTTTTCTCTTATAACTGCGCGAAAAGCATGTATTCTTGCTTAATACAACGAAACAAGCTGTTTTAGACCGAAACGAGCTAAATCACAACACATCGGTTTTACAAGTGTCTCTCTAATACGCGTCAAAACTTTTTCTCTTATAACTGCGCGAAAAGCATGTATTCTTGCTTAATACAACGAAACAAGCTGTTTTAGACCGAAACGAGCTAAATCTGAACACATCGGTTTTACAAGTGTTCCTCTGATACGCGTCAAAACTTTTTTCTTATAACTGCGCGAAAAGCATGTATTCTTGCTTAATACAGCGAAACAAGCTGTTTTAGACCGAAACGAGCTAAATCACAACACATCGGTTTTACAAGTGTTCCTCTGATACGCGTCAAAACTTTTTCTCTTATAACTGCGCGAAAAGCATGTATTCTTGCTTAATACAGCGAAACAAGCTGTTTTAGACCGAAACGAGCTAAATCACAACACATCGGTTTTACAAGTGTTCCTCTGATACGCGTCAAAACTTTTTTTCTTATAACTGCGCGAAAAGCATGTATTCTTGCTTAATACAGCGAAACAAGCTGTTTTAGACCGAAATGAGCTAAATCACAACACATCGGTTTTACAAGTGTTCCTCTGATACGCGTCAAAACTTTTTCTCTTATAACTGCGCGAAAAGCATGTATTCTTGCTTAATACAGCGAAACAAGCTGTTTTAGACCGAAACGAGCTAAATCACAACACATCGGTATTACAAGTGTTCCACGTGATACTCGTCAAAACTTTTTCTTTTTTAACTGCGCGAAAAGCATGTATTCGTGCTTAATACAACGAAACAAGCTGTTTTTGACCGAAACGAGCTAAATCTGAACACATCGGTTTTACAAGTATCCACGTGATACTCGTCAAAACTTTTTCTCTTATAACTGCGCGAAAAGCATGTATTCTTGCTTAATACAACGAAACAAGCTGTTTTTGACCGAAACGAGCTAAATCACAACACATCGGTTTTACAAGTGTCACTCTAATACGCGTCAAAACTTTTTCTCTTATAACTGCGCGAAAAGCATGTATTCTTGCTTAATACAACGAAACAAGCTGTTTTAGACCGAAACGAGCTAAATCTGAACACATCGGTTTTACAAGTATCCACGTGATACTCGTCAAAACTTTTTCTCTTATAACTGCGCGAAAAGCACGTATTCTTGCTTAATACAGCGAAACAAGCTGTTTTAGACCGAAATGAGCTAAATCACAACACATCGGTTTTACAAGTGTTCCTCTGATACGCGTCAAAACTTTTTCTTTTATAACTGCGCGAAAAGCATGTATTCTTGCTTAATACAGCGAAACAAGCTGTTTTAGACCGAAACGAGCTAAATCACAACACATCGGTATTACAAGTGTTCCACGCGATACTCGTCAAAACTTTTTCTCTTTTAACTGCGCGAAAAGCATGTATTCGTGCTTAATACAACGAAACAAGCTGTTTTTGACCGAAACGAGCTAAATCTGAACACATCGGTTTTACAAGTATCCACGTGATACTCGTCAAAACTTTATCTAACTGCGCGAAAAGCATGTATTCTTGCTTAATACAGCGAATCAAGTTGTTTTAGACCGAAACGAGCTAAATCACAACACATCGGTACTACAAGTGTTCCACGTGATACTCAAAACTTTTTCTCTTATAACTGCGCGAAAAGCATGTATTCTTGCTTAATACAGCGAGACAAGCTGTTTTAGACCGAAACGAGCTAAATCACAACACATCGGTATTACAAGTGTTCCACGTGATACTCGTCAAAACTTTTTCTCTTTTAACTGCGCGAAAAGCATGTATTCGTGCTTAATACAACGAAACAAGCTGTTTTTGACCGAAACGAGCTAAATCTGAACACATCGGTTTTACAAGTATCCACGTGATAATCGTCAAAACTTTTTCTCTTATAACTGCGCGAAAAGCATGTATTCTTGCTTATTACAACGAAACAAGCTGTTTTAGACCGAAACGAGCTAAATCACAACACATCGGTTTTACAAGTGTCTCTCTAATACGCGTCAAAACTTTTTCTCTTATAACTGCGCGAAAAGCATGTATTCTTGCTTAATACAACGAAACAAGCTGTTTTAAACCGAAACGAGCTAAATCTGAACACATCGGTTTTACAAGTATCCACGTGATATTCGTCAAAACTTTTTCTCTTATAACTGCGCGAAAAGCATGTATTCTTGCTTAATACAGCGAAACAAGTTGTTTTAGACCGAAATGAGCTAAATCACAACACATCGGTTTTACAAGTTTTCCTCTGATACGCGTCAAAACTTTTTCTCTTATAACTGCGCGAAAAGCATGTATTCTTGCTTAATACAGCGAAACAAGCTGTTTTAGACCGAAACGAACTAAATCACAACACATCGGTTTTACAAGTGTTCCTCTGATACGCGTCAAAACTTTTTCTCTTATAACGGCGCGAAAAGCATGTATTCTTGCTTAATACAGCGAAACAAGCTGTTTTAGACCGAAACGAGCTAAATCACAACACATCGGTATTACAAGTGTTCCACGTGATACTCGTCAAAACTTTTTCTCTTTTAACTGCGCGAAAAGCATGTATTCGTGCTTAATACAACGAAACAAGCTGTTTTAGACCGAAACGAGCTAAATCTGAACACATCGGTTTTACAAGTATCCACGTGATACTCGTCAAAACTTTTTCTCTTATAACTGCGCGAAAAGCATGTATTCTTGCTTAATACAACGAAACAAGCTGTTTTAGACCGAAACGAGCTAAATCACAACACATCGGTTTTACAAGTGTCTCTCTAATACGCGTCAAAACTTTTTCTCTTATAACTGCGCGAAAAGCATGTATTCTTGCTTAATACAACGAAACAAGCTGTTTTAAACCGAAACGAGCTAAATCTGAACACATCGGTTTTACAAGTATCCACGTGATATTCGTCAAAACTTTTTCTCTTATAACTGCGCGAAAAGCATGTATTCTTGCTTAATACAGCGAAACAAGCTGTTTTAGACCGAAATGAGCTAAATCACAACACATCGGTTTTACAAGTTTTCCTCTGATACGCGTCAAAACTTTTTCTCTTATAACTGCGCGAAAAGCATGTATTCTTGCTTAATACAGCGAAACAAGCTGTTTTAGACCGAAACGAGCTAAATCACAACACATCGGTTTTACAAGTGTTCCTCTGATACGCGTCAAAACTTTTTCTCTTATAACGGCGCGAAAAGCATGTATTCTTGCTTAATACAGCGAAACAAGCTGTTTTAGACCGAAACGAGCTAAATCACAACACATCGGTATTACAAGTGTTCCACGTGATACTCGTCAAAACTTTTTCTCTTTTAACTGCGCGAAAAGCATGTATTCGTGCTTAATACAACGAAACAAGCTGTTTTAGACCGAAACGAGCTAAATCTGAACATATCGGTTTTACAAGTATCCACGTGATACTCGTCAAAACTTTTTCTCTTATAACTGCGCGAAAAGCATGTATTCTTGCTTAATACAGCGAAACAAGCTGTTTTAGACCGAAATGAGCTAAATCACAACACATCGGTTTTACAAGTGTTCCTCTGATACGCGTCAAAACTTTTTCTTTTATAACTGCGCGAAAAGCATGTATTCTTGCTTAATACAGCGAAACAAGCTGTTTTAGACCGAAACGAGCTAAATCACAACACATCGGTATTACAAGTGTTCCACGTGATACTCGTCAAAACTTTTTCTATTTTAACTGCACGAAAAGCATGTATTCGTGCTTAATACAAAGAAACAAGCTGTTTTTGACCGAAACGAGCTAAATCTGAACACATCGGTTTTACAAGTATCCACGTGATACTCGTCAAAACTTTTTCTCTTATAACTGCGCGAAAAGCATGTATTCTTGCTTAATACAACGAAACAAGCTGTTTTAGACCGAAACGAGCTAATCACAACACATCGGTTTTACAAGTGTCTCTCTAATACGCGTCAAAACTTTTTCTCTTATAACTGCGCGAAAAGCATGTATTCTTGCTTAATACAACGAAACAAGCTGTTTTAGACCGAAACGAGCTAAATCTGAACACATCGGTTTCACAAGTATCCACGTGATACTCGTCAAAACTTTTTCTCTTATAACTGCGCGAAAAGCATGTATTCTTGCTTAATACAGCGAATCAAGTTGTTTTAGACCGAAACGAGCTAAATCACAACACATCGGTACTACAAGTGTTCCACGTGATACTCGTCAAAACTTTTTCTCTTATAACTGCGCGAAAAGCATGTATTCTTGCTTAATACAGCGAAACAAGCTGTTTTAGACCGAAACGAGCTAAATCACAACACATCGGTATTACAAGTGTTCCACGTGATACTCGTCAAAACTTTTTCTCTTTTAACTGCGCGAAAAGCATGTATTCGTGCTTAATACAACGAAACAAGCTGTTTTTGACCGAAACGAGCTAAATCTGAACACATCGGTTTTACAAGTATCCACGTGATACTCGTCAAAACTTTTTCTCTTATAACTGCGCGAAAAGCATGTATTCTTGCTTAATACAACGAAACAAGCTGTTTTAGACCGAAACGAGCTAAATCACAACACATCGGTTTTACAAGTGTCTCTCTAATACGCGTCAAAACTTTTTCTCTTATAACTGCGCGAAAAGCATGTATTCTTGCTTAATACAACGAAACAAGCTGTTTTAGACCGAAACGAGCTAAATCTGAACACATCGGTTTTACAAGTGTTCCTCTGATACGCGTCAAAACTTTTTTCTTATAACTGCGCGAAAAGCATGTATTCTTGCTTAATACAGCGAAACAAGCTGTTTTAGACCGAAACGAGCTAAATCACAACACATCGGTTTTACAAGTGTTCCTCTGATACGCGTCAAAACTTTTTCTCTTATAACTGCGCGAAAAGCATGTATTCTTGCTTAATACAGCGAAACAAGCTGTTTTAGACCGAAACGAGCTAAATCACAACACATCGGTTTTACAAGTGTTCCTCTGATACGCGTCAAAACTTTTTCTCTTATAACTGCGCGAAAAGCATGTATTCTTGCTTAATACAGCGAAACAAGCTGTTTTAGACCGAAATGAGCTAAATCACAACACATCGGTTTTACAAGTGTTCCTCTGATACGCGTCAAAACTTTTTCTCTTATAACTGCGCGAAAAGCATGTATTCTTGCTTAATACAGCGAAACAAGCTGTTTTAGACCGAAACGAGCTAAATCACAACACATCGGTATTACAAGTGTTCCACGTGATACTCGTCAAAACTTTTTCTCTTTTAACTGCGCGAAAAGCATGTATTCGTGCTTAATACAACGAAACAAGCTGTTTTTGACCGAAACGAGCTAAATCTGAACACATCGGTTTTACAAGTATCCACGTGATACTCGTCAAAACTTTTTCTCTTATAACTGCGCGAAAAGCATGTATTCTTGCTTAATACAACGAAACAAGCTGTTTTTGACCGAAACGAGCTAAATCACAACACATCGGTTTTACAAGTGTCACTCTAATACGCGTCAAAACTTTTTCTCTTATAACTGCGCGAAAAGCATGTATTCTTGCTTAATACAACGAAACAAGCTGTTTTAGACCGAAACGAGCTAAATCTGAACACATCGGTTTTACAAGTATCCACGTGATACTCGTCAAAACTTTTCCTCTTATATCTGCGCGAAAAGCATGTATTCTTGCTTAAAACAGCGAAACAAGCTGTTTTAGACCGAAATGAGCTAAATCACAACACATCGGTTTTACAAGTGTTCCTCTGATACGCGTCAAAACTTTTTCTTTTATAACTGCGCGAAAAGCATGTATTCTTGCTTATACAACGAAACAAGCTGTTTTAGACCGAAACGAGCTAATCACAACACATCGGTTTTACAAGTGTCTCTCTAATACGCGTCAAAACTTTTTCTCTTATAACTGCGCGAAAAGCATGTATTCTTGCTTAATACAACGAAACAAGCTGTTTTAGACCGAAACGAGCTAAATCTGAACACATCGGTTTTACAAGTATCCACGTGATACTCGTCAAAACTTTTTCTCTTATAACTGCGCGAAAAGCATGTATTCTTGCTTAATACAACGAAACAAGCTGTTTTTGACCGAAACGAGCTAAATCACAACACATCGGTTTTACAAGTGTCACTCTAATACGCGTCAAAACTTTTTCTCTTATAACTGCGCGAAAAGCATGTATTCTTGCTTAATACAACGAAACAAGCTGTTTTAGACCGAAACGAGCTAAATCTGAACACATCGGTTTTACAAGTATCCACGTGATACTCGTCAAAACTTTTTCTCTTATAACTGCGCGAAAAGCACGTATTCTTGCTTAATACAGCGAAACAAGCTGTTTTAGACCGAAATGAGCTAAATCACAACACATCGGTTTTACAAGTGTTCCTCTGATACGCGTCAAAACTTTTTCTTTTATAACTGCGCGAAAAGCATGTATTCTTGCTTAATACAGCGAAACAAGCTGTTTTAGACCGAAACGAGCTAAATCACAACACATCGGTATTACAAGTGTTCCACGTGATACTCGTCAAAACTTTTTCTCTTTTAACTGCGCGAAAAGCATGTATTCGTGCTTAATACAACGAAACAAGCTGTTTTTGACCGAAACGAGCTAAATCTGAACACATCGGTTTTACAAGTGTTCCTCTGATACGCGTCAAAACTTTTTCTCTTATAACGGCGCGAAAAGCATGTATTCTTGCTTAATACAGCGAAACAAGCTGTTTTAGACCGAAACGAGCTAAATCACAACACATCGGTATTACAAGTGTTCCACGTGATACTCGTCAAAACTTTTTCTCTTTTAACTGCGCGAAAAGCATGTATTCGTGCTTAATACAACGAAACAAGCTGTTTTAGACCGAAACGAGCTAAATCTGAACATATCGGTTTTACAAGTATCCACGTGATACTCGTCAAAACGTTTTCTCTTATAACTGCGCGAAAAGCATGTATTCTTGCTTAATACAGCGAAACAAGCTGTTTTAGACCGAAATGAGCTAAATCACAACACATCGGTTTTACAAGTGTTCCTCTGATACGCGTCAAAACTTTTTCTTTTATAACTGCGCGAAAAGCATGTATTCTTGCTTAATACAGCGAAACAAGCTGTTTTAGACCGAAACGAGCTAAATCACAACACATCGGTATTACAAGTGTTCCACGTGATACTCGTCAAAACTTTTTCTATTTTAACTGCACGAAAAGCATGTATTCGTGCTTAATACAAAGAAACAAGCTGTTTTTGACCGAAACGAGCTAAATCTGAACACATCGGTTTTACAAGTATCCACGTGATACTCGTCAAAACTTTTTCTCTTATAACTGCGCGAAAAGCATGTATTCTTGCTTAATACAACGAAACAAGCTGTTTTAGACCGAAACGAGCTAATCACAACACATCGGTTTTACAAGTGTCTCTCTAATACGCGTCAAAACTTTTTCTCTTATAACTGCGCGAAAAGCATGTATTCTTGCTTAATACAACGAAACAAGCTGTTTTAGACCGAAACGAGCTAAATCTGAACACATCGGTTTCACAAGTATCCACGTGATACTCGTCAAAACTTTTTCTCTTATAACTGCGCGAAAAGCATGTATTCTTGCTTAATACAGCGAATCAAGTTGTTTTAGACCGAAACGAGCTAAATCACAACACATCGGTACTACAAGTGTTCCACGTGATACTCGTCAAAACTTTTTCTCTTATAACTGCGCGAAAAGCATGTATTCTTGCTTAATACAGCGAAACAAGCTGTTTTAGACCGAAACGAGCTAAATCACAACACATCGGTATTACAAGTGTTCCACGTGATACTCGTCAAAACTTTTTCTCTTTTAACTGCGCGAAAAGCATGTATTCGTGCTTAATACAACGAAACAAGCTGTTTTTGACCGAAACGAGCTAAATCTGAACACATCGGTTTTACAAGTATCCACGTGATACTCGTCAAAACTTTTTCTCTTATAACTGCGCGAAAAGCATGTATTCTTGCTTAATACAACGAAACAAGCTGTTTTAGACCGAAACGAGCTAAATCACAACACATCGGTTTTACAAGTGTCTCTCTAATACGCGTCAAAACTTTTTCTCTTATAACTGCGCGAAAAGCATGTATTCTTGCTTAATACAACGAAACAAGCTGTTTTAGACCGAAACGAGCTAAATCTGAACACATCGGTTTTACAAGTGTTCCTCTGATACGCGTCAAAACTTTTTTCTTATAACTGCGCGAAAAGCATGTATTCTTGCTTAATACAGCGAAACAAGCTGTTTTAGACCGAAACGAGCTAAATCACAACACATCGGTTTTACAAGTGTTCCTCTGATACGCGTCAAAACTTTTTCTCTTATAACTGCGCGAAAAGCATGTATTCTTGCTTAATACAGCGAAACAAGCTGTTTTAGACCGAAACGAGCTAAATCACAACACATCGGTTTTACAAGTGTTCCTCTGATACGCGTCAAAACTTTTTCTCTTATAACTGCGCGAAAAGCATGTATTCTTGCTTAATACAGCGAAACAAGCTGTTTTAGACCGAAATGAGCTAAATCACAACACATCGGTTTTACAAGTGTTCCTCTGATACGCGTCAAAACTTTTTCTCTTATAACTGCGCGAAAAGCATGTATTCTTGCTTAATACAGCGAAACAAGCTGTTTTAGACCGAAACGAGCTAAATCACAACACATCGGTATTACAAGTGTTCCACGTGATACTCGTCAAAACTTTTTCTCTTTTAACTGCGCGAAAAGCATGTATTCGTGCTTAATACAACGAAACAAGCTGTTTTTGACCGAAACGAGCTAAATCTGAACACATCGGTTTTACAAGTATCCACGTGATACTCGTCAAAACTTTTTCTCTTATAACTGCGCGAAAAGCATGTATTCTTGCTTAATACAACGAAACAAGCTGTTTTTGACCGAAACGAGCTAAATCACAACACATCGGTTTTACAAGTGTCACTCTAATACGCGTCAAAACTTTTTCTCTTATAACTGCGCGAAAAGCATGTATTCTTGCTTAATACAACGAAACAAGCTGTTTTAGACCGAAACGAGCTAAATCTGAACACATCGGTTTTACAAGTATCCACGTGATACTCGTCAAAACTTTTTCTCTTATATCTGCGCGAAAAGCATGTATTCTTGCTTAAAACAGCGAAACAAGCTGTTTTAGACCGAAATGAGCTAAATCACAACACATCGGTTTTACAAGTGTTCCTCTGATACGCGTCAAAACTTTTTCTTTTATAACTGCGCGAAAAGCATGTATTCTTGCTTAATACAACGAAACAAGCTGTTTTAGACCGAAACGAGCTAATCACAACACATCGGTTTTACAAGTGTCTCTCTAATACGCGTCAAAACATTTCTCTTATAACTGCGCGAAAAGCATGTATTCTTGCTTAATACAACGAAACAAGCTGTTTTAGACCGAAACGAGCTAAATCTGAACACATCGGTTTTACAAGTATCCACGTGATACTCGTCAAAACTTTTTCTCTTATAACTGCGCGAAAAGCATGTATTCTTGCTTAATACAGCGAATCAAGTTGTTTTAGACCGAAACGAGCTAAATCACAACACATCGGTACTACAAGTGTTCCACGTGATACTCGTCAAAACTTTTTCTCTTATAACTGCGCGAAAAGCATGTATTCTTGCTTAATACAGCGAAACAAGCTGTTTTAGACCGAAACGAGCTAAATCACAACACATCGGTATTACAAGTGTTCCACGTGATACTCGTCAAACTTTTTCTCTTTTAACTGCGCGAAAAGCATGTATTCGTGCTTAATACAACGAAACAAGCTGTTTTTGACCGAAACGAGCTAAATCTGAACACATCGGTTTTACAAGTATCCACGTGATACTCGTCAAAACTTTTTCTCTTATAACTGCGCGAAAAGCATGTATTCTTGCTTAATACAACGAAACAAGCTGTTTTAGACCGAAACGAGCTAAATCACAACACATCGGTTTTACAAGTGTCTCTCTAATACGCGTCAAAACTTTTTCTCCTATAACTGCGCGAAAAGCATGTATTCTTGCTTAATACAACGAAACAAGCTGTTTTAGACCGAAACGAGCTAATCACAACACATCGGTTTTACAAGTGTCTCTCTAATACGCGTCAAAACTTTTTCTCTTATAACTGCGCGAAAAGCATGTATTCTTGCTTAATACAACGAAACAAGCTGTTTTAGACCGAAACGAGCTAAATCTGAACACATCGGTTTTACAAGTATCCACGTGATACTCGTCAAAACTTTTTCTCTTATAACTGCGCGAAAAGCATGTATTCTTGCTTAATACAGCGAATCAAGTTGTTTTAGACCGAAACGAGCTAAATCACAACACATCGGTACTACAAGTGTTCCACGTGATACTCGTCAAAACTTTTTCTCTTATAACTGCGCGAAAAGCATGTATTCTTGCTTAATACAGCGAAACAAGCTGTTTTAGACCGAAACGAGCTAAATCACAACACATCGGTATTACAAGTGTTCCACGTGATACTCGTCAAACTTTTTCTCTTTTAACTGCGCGAAAAGCATGTATTCGTGCTTAATACAACGAAACAAGCTGTTTTTGACCGAAACGAGCTAAATCTGAACACATCGGTTTTACAAGTATCCACGTGATACTCGTCAAAACTTTTTCTCTTTAACTGCGCGAAAAGCATGTATTCTTGCTTAATACAACGAAACAAGCTGTTTTAGACCGAAACGAGCTAAATCACAACACATCGGTTTTACAAGTGTCTCTCTAATACGCGTCAAAACTTTTTCTCCTATAACTGCGCGAAAAGCATGTATTCTTGCTTAATACAACGAAACAAGCTGTTTTAGACCGAAACGAGCTAAATCTGAACACATCGGTTTTACAAGTATCCACGTGATACTCAAAACTTTTTCTCTTATAACTGCGCGAAAAGCATGTATTCATGCTTAATATAGCGAAACAAGCTGTTTTAAACCGAAATGAGCTAAATCACAACACATCGGTTTTACAAGTTTTCCTCTGATACGCGTCAAAACTTTTTCTTTTATGACTGCGCGAAAAGCATGTATTCTTGCTTAATACAGCGAATCAAGCTGTTTAAGACCGAAACGAGCTAAATCACAACACATCGGTATTACAAGTGTTCCACGTGATACTCGTCAAAACTTTTTCTCTTATAACTGCGCGAAAAGCATGTATTCTTGCTTAATACAACGAAACAAGCTGTTTTTGACCGAAACGAGCTAAATCACAACACATCGGTTTTACAAGTGTCACTCTAATACGCGTCAAAACTTTTTCTCTTATAACTGCGCGAAAAGCATGTATTCTTGCTTAATACAACGAAACAAGCTGTTTTAGACCGAAACGAGCTAAATCTGAACACATCGGTTTTACAAGTATCCACGTGATACTCGTCAAAACTTTTTCTCTTATATCTGCGCGAAAAGCATGTATTCTTGCTTAAAACAGCGAAACAAGCTGTTTTAGACCGAAATGAGCTAAATCACAACACATCGGTTTTACAAGTGTTCCTCTGATACGCGTCAAAACTTTTTCTTTTATAACTGCGCGAAAAGCATGTATTCTTGCTTAATACAACGAAACAAGCTGTTTTAGACCGAAACGAGCTAATCACAACACATCGGTTTTACAAGTGTCTCTCTAATACGCGTCAAAACTTTTTCTCTTATAACTGCGCGAAAAGCATGTATTCTTGCTTAATACAACGAAACAAGCTGTTTTAGACCGAAACGAGCTAAATCTGAACACATCGGTTTTACAAGTATCCACGTGATACTCGTCAAAACTTTTTCTCTTATAACTGCGCGAAAAGCATGTATTCTTGCTTAATACAGCGAAACAAGCTGTTTTAGACCGAAATGAGCTAAATCACAACACATCGGTTTTACAAGTGCTCCTCTGATACGCGTCAAAACTTTTTCTCTTATAACTGCGCGAAAAGCATGTATTCTTGCTTAATACAGCGAAACAAGCTTTTTTAAACCGAAACGAGCTAAATCACAACACATCGGTATTACAAGTGTTCCACGTGATACTCGTCAAAACTTTTTCTCTTTTAACTGCGCGAAAAGCATGTATTCATGCTTAATACAACGAAACAAACTGTTTTTGACCGAAACGAGCTAAATCTGAACACATCGGTTTTACAAGTATCCACGTGATACTCGTCAAAACTTTTTCTCTTATAACTGCGCGAAAAGCATGTATTCTTGCTTAATACAACGAAACAAGCTGTTTTTGACCGAAACGAGCTAAATCACAACACATCGGTTTTACAAGTGTCTCTCTAATACGCGTCAAAACTTTTTCTCTTATAACTGCGCGAAAAGCATGTATTCTTGCTTAATACAACGAAACAAGCTGTTTTAGACCGAAACGAGCTAAATCTGAACACATCGGTTTTACAAGTATCCACGTGATACTCGTCAAAACTTTTTCTCTTATAACTGCGCGAAAAGCATGTATTCTTGCTTAATACAGCGAAACAAGCTGTTTTAGACCGAAATGAGCTAAATCACAACACATCGGTATTACAAGTGTTCCACGTGATACTCGCCAAAACTTTTTCTCTATAACTGCGCGAAAAGCATGTATTCGTGCCTAATACAACGAAACAAGCTGTTTTAGACCGAAACGAGCTAAATCTGAACACATCGGTTTTACAAGTATCCACGTGATACTCGTCAACTTTTTCTCTTATAACTGCGCGAAAAGCATGTATTCTTGCTTATTACAACGAAACAAGCTGTTTTAGACCGGAACGAGCTAAATCACAATACATCGGTTTTACAAGTGTCTCTGATACGCGTCAAAACTTTTTCTTCTATACCTGCGCGTAAAGCATGTATTCGTGCTTAATACAACGAAACAAGCTGTTTTAGACCGAAACGAGCTAAATCTGAACACATCGGTTTTACAAGTGTTCCTCTGATACGCGTCAAAACTTTTTCTCTTATAACTGCGCGAAAAGCATGTATTCTTGCTTAATACAGCGAAACAAGCTGTTTTAGACCGAAATGAGCTAAATCACAACACATCGGTTTTACAAGTGTTCCTCTGATACGCGTCAAAACTTTTTCTCTTATAACTGCGCGAAAAGCATGTATTCTTGCTTAATACAGCGAAACAAGCTGTTTTAGACCGAAACGAGCTAAATCACAACACATCGGTATTACAAGTGTTCCACGTGATACTCGTCAAAACTTTTTCTCTTTTAACTGCGCGAAAAGCATGTATTCGTGCTTAATACAACGAAACAAGCTGTTTTTGACCGAAACGAGCTAAATCTGAACACATCGGTTTTACAAGTATCCACGTGATACTCGTCAAAACTTTTTCTCTTATAACTGCGCGAAAAGCATGTATTCTTGCTTAATACAACGAAACAAGCTGTTTTTGACCGAAACGAGCTAAATCACAACACATCGGTTTTACAAGTGTCACTCTAATACGCGTCAAAACTTTTTCTCTTATAACTGCGCGAAAAGCATGTATTCTTGCTTAATACAACGAAACAAGCTGTTTTAGACCGAAACGAGCTAAATCTGAACACATCGGTTTTACAAGTATCCACGTGATACTCGTCAAAACTTTTTCTCTTATATCTGCGCGAAAAGCATGTATTCTTGCTTAAAACAGCGAAACAAGCTGTTTTAGACCGAAATGAGCTAAATCACAACACATCGGTTTTACAAGTGTTCCTCTGATACGCGTCAAAACTTTTTCTTTTATAACTGCGCGAAAAGCATGTATTCTTGCTTAATACAACGAAACAAGCTGTTTTAGACCGAAACGAGCTAATCACAACACATCGGTTTTACAAGTGTCTCTCTAATACGCGTCAAAACTTTTTCTCTTATAACTGCGCGAAAAGCATGTATTCTTGCTTAATACAACGAAACAAGCTGTTTTAGACCGAAACGAGCTAAATCTGAACACATCGGTTTTACAAGTATCCACGTGATACTCGTCAAAACTTTTTCTCTTATAACTGCGCGAAAAGCATGTATTCTTGCTTAATACAGCGAATCAAGTTGTTTTAGACCGAAACGAGCTAAATCACAACACATCGGTACTACAAGTGTTCCACGTGATACTCGTCAAAACTTTTTCTCTTATAACTGCGCGAAAAGCATGTATTCTTGCTTAATACAGCGAAACAAGCTGTTTTAGACCGAAACGAGCTAAATCACAACACATCGGTATTACAAGTGTTCCACGTGATACTCGTCAAACTTTTTCTCTTTTAACTGCGCGAAAAGCATGTATTCGTGCTTAATACAACGAAACAAGCTGTTTTTGACCGAAACGAGCTAAATCACAACACATCGGTTTTACAAGTATCCACGTGATACTAAAAACTTTTTCTCTTATAACTGCGCGAAAAGCATGTATTCATGCTTAATATAGCGAAACAAGCTGTTTTAGACCGAAATGAGCTAAATCACAACACATCGGTTTTACAAGTTTTCCTCTGATACGCGTCAAAACTTTTTCTTTTATAACTGCGCGAAAAGCATGTATTCGTGCTTAATACAACGAAACAAGCTGTTTTAGACCGAAACGAGCTAAATCTGAACACATCGGTTTTACAAGTATCCACGTGATACTCGTCAACTTTTTCTCTTATAACTGCGCGAAAAGCATGTATTCTTGCTTAATACAACGAAACAAGCTGTTTTAGACCGAAACGAGCTAAATCACAACACATCGGTTTTACAAGTGTCTCTGATACGCGTCAAAACTTTTTCTTCTATAACTGCGCGTAAAGCATGTATTCGTGCTTAATACAACGAAACAAGCTGTTTTAGACCGAAACGAGCTAAATCTGAACACATCGGTTTTACAAGTGTTCCTCTGATACGCGTCAAAACTTTTTCTCTTATAACTGCGCGAAAAGCATGTATTCTTGCTTAATACAGCGAAACAAGCTGTTTTAGACAGAAACGAGCTAAATCACAACACATCGGTTTTACAAGTGTTCCTCTGATACGCGTCAAAACTTTTTCTCTTATAACTGCGCGAAAAGCTTGTATTCTTGCTTAATACAGCGAAACAAGCTGTTTTAGACCGAAACGAGCTAAATCACAACACATCGGTTTTACAAGTGTTCCTCTGATACGCGTCAAAACTTTTTCTCTTATAACTGCGCGAAAAGCATGTATTCTTGCTTAATACAGCGAAACAAGCTGTTTTAGACCGAAATGAGCTAAATCACAACACATCGGTTTTACAAGTGTTCCTCTGATACGCGTCAAAACTTTTTCTCTTATAACTGCGCGAAAAGCATGTATTCTTGCTTAATACAGCGAAACAAGCTGTTTGAGACCGAAACGAGCTAAATCACAACACATCGGTATTACAAGTGTTCCACGTGATACTCGTCAAAACTTTTTCTCTTTTAACTGCGCGAAAAGCATGTATTCATGCTTAATACAACGAAACAAGCTGTTTTTGACCGAAACGAGCTAAATCTGAACACATCGGTTTTACAAGTATCCACGTGATACTCGTCAAAACTTTTTCTCTTATAACTGCGCGAAAAGCATGTATTCTTGCTTAATACAACGAAACAAGCTGTTTTTGACCGAAACGAGCTAAATCACAACACATCGGTTTTACAAGTGTCTCTCTAATACGCGTCAAAACTTTTTCTCTTATAACTGCGCGAAAAGCATGTATTCTTGCTTAATACAACGAAACAAGCTGTTTTAGACCGAAACGAGCTAAATCTGAACACATCGGTTTTACAAGTATCCACGTGATACTCGTCAAAACTTTTTCTCTTATAACTGCGCGAAAAGCATGTATTCTTGCTTAATACAGCGAAACAAGCTGTTTTAGACCGAAATGAGCTAAATCACAACACATCGGTATTACAAGTGTTCCACGTGATACTCGTCAAAACTTTTTCTCTATAACTGCGCGAAAAGCATGTATTCGTGCCTAATACAACGAAACAAGCTGTTTTAGACCGAAACGAGCTAAATCTGAACACATCGGTTTTACAAGTATCCACGTGATACTCGTCAACTTTTTCTCTTATAACTGCGCGAAAAGCATGTATTCTTGCTTAATACAACGAAACAAGCTGTTTTAGACCGGAACGAGCTAAATCACAACACATCGGTTTTACAAGTGTCTCTGATACGCGTCAAAACTTTTTCTTCTATACCTGCACGTAAAGCATGTATTCGTGCTTAATAAACGAAACAAGCTGTTTTAGACCGAAACGAGCTAAATCTGAACACATCGGTTTTACAAGTGTTCCTCTGATACGCGTCAAAACTTTTTCTCTTATAACTGCGCGAAAAGCATGTATTCTTGCTTAATACAGCGAAACAAGCTGTTTTAGACCGAAACGAGCTAAATCACAACACATCGGTTTTACAAGTGTTCCTCTGATACGCGTCAAAACTTTTTCTCTTATAACTGCGCGAAAAGCATGTATTCTTGCTTAATACAGCGAAACAAGCTGTTTTTGACCGAAACGAGCTAAATCTGAACACATCGGTTTTACAAGTATCCACGTGATACTCGTCAAAACTTTTTCTCTTATAACTGCGCGAAAAGCATGTATTCTTGCTTAATACAACGAAACAAGCTGTTTTTGACCGAAACGAGCTAAATCACAACACATCGGTTTTACAAGTGTCTCTCTAATACGCGTCAAAACTTTTTCTCTTATAACTGCGCGAAAAGCATGTATTCTTGCTTAATACAACGAAACAAGCTGTTTTAGACCGAAACGAGCTAAATCTGAACACATCGGTTTTACAAGTATCCACGTGATACTCGTCAAAACTTTTTCTCTTATAACTGCGCGAAAAGCATGTATTCTTGCTTAATACAGCGAAACAAGCTGTTTTAGACCGAAATGAGCTAAATCACAACACATCGGTATTACAAGTGTTCCACGTGATACTCGTCAAAACTTTTTCTCTTATAACTGCGCGAAAAGCATGTATTCGTGCCTAATACAACGAAACAAGCTGTTTTAGACCGAAACGAGCTAAATCTGAACACATCGGTTTTACAAGTATCCACGTGATACTCGTCTTTTTCTCTTATAACTGCGCGAAAAGCATGTATTCTTGCTTAATACAACGAAACAAGCTGTTTTAGACCGGAACGAGCTAAATCACAACACATCGGTTTTACAAGTGTCTCTGATACGCGTCAAAACTTTTTCTTCTATACCTGCGCGTAAAGCATGTATTCGTGCTTAATACAACGAAACAAGCTGTTTTAGACCGAAACGAGCTAAATTTGAACACATCGGTTTTACAAGTGTTCCTCTGATACGCGTCAAAACTTTTTCTCTTATAACTGCGCGAAAAGCATGTATTCTTGCTTAATACAGCGAAACAAGCTGTTTTAGACCGAAACGAGCTAAATCACAACACATCGGTTTTACAAGTGTTCCTCTGATACGCGTCAAAACTTTTTCTCTTATAACTGCGCGAAAAGCATGTATTCTTGCTTAATACAGCGAAACAAGCTGTTTTAGACCGAAACGAGCTAAATCACAACACATCGGTTTTACAAGTGTTCCTCTGATACGCGTCAAAACTTTTTCTCTTATAACGGCGCGAAAAGCATGTATTCTTGCTTAATACAGCGAAACAAGCTGTTTTAGACCGAAACGAGCTAAATCACAACACATCGGTATTACAAGTGTTCCACGTGATACTCGTCAAAACTTTTTCTCTTATAACTGCGCGAAAAGCATGTATTCGTGCCTAATACAACGAAACAAGCTGTTTTAGACCGAAACGAGCTAAATCTGAACACATCGGTTTTACAAGTATCCACGTGATACTCGTCAACTTTTTCTCTTATAACTGCGCGAAAAGCATGTATTCTTGCTTAATACAACGAAACAAGCTGTTTTAGACCGGAACGAGCTAAATCACAACACATCGGTTTTACAAGTGTCTCTGATACGCGTCAAAACTTTTTCTTCTATACCTGCGCGTAAAGCATGTATTCGTGCTTAATACAACGAAACAAGCTGTTTTAGACCAAAACGAGCTAAATTTGAACACATCGGTTTTACAAGTGTTCCTCTGATACGCGTCAAAACTTTTTCTCTTATAACTGCGCGAAAAGCATGTATTCTTGCTTAATACAGCGAAACAAGCTGTTTTAGACCGAACGAGCTAAATCACAACACATCGGTTTTACAAGTATCCACGTGATACTCGTCAAAACGTTTTCTCTTATATCTGCGCGAAAAGCATGTATTCTTGCTTAATACAGCGAAACAAGCTGTTTTAGACCGAAATGAGCTAAATCACAACACATCGGTTTTACAAGTGTTCCTCTGATACGCGTCAAAACTTTTTCTTTTATAACTGCGCGAAAAGCATGTATTCTTGCTTAATACAACGAAACAAGCTGTTTTAGACCGAAACGAGCTAATCACAACACATCGGTTTTACAAGTGTCTCTCTAATACGCGTCAAAACTTTTTCTCTTATAACTGCGCGAAAAGCATGTATTCTTGCTTAATACAACGAAACAAGCTGTTTTAGACCGAAACGAGCTAAATCTGAACACATCGGTTTTACAAGTATCCACGTGATACTCGTCAAAACTTTTTCTCTTATAACTGCGCGAAAAGCATGTATTCTTGCTTAATACAGCGAATCAAGTTGTTTTAGACCGAAACGAGCTAAATCACAACACATCGGTACTACAAGTGTTCCACGTGATACTCGTCAAAACTTTTTCTCTTATAACTGCGCGAAAAGCATGTATTCTTGCTTAATACAGCGAAACAAGCTGTTTTAGACCGAAACGAGCTAAATCACAACACATCGGTATTACAAGTGTTCCACGTGATACTCGTCAAACTTTTTCTCTTTTAACTGCGCGAAAAGCATGTATTCGTGCTTAATACAACGAAACAAGCTGTTTTTGACCGAAACGAGCTAAATCTGAACACATCGGTTTTACAAGTATCCACGTGATACTCGTCAAAACTTTTTCTCTTATAACTGCGCGAAAAGCATGTATTCTTGCTTAATACAACGAAACAAGCTGTTTTAGACCGAAACGAGCTAAATCACAACACATCGGTTTTACAAGTGTCTCTCTAATACGCGTCAAAACTTTTTCTCCTATAACTGCGCGAAAAGCATGTATTCTTGCTTAATACAACGAAACAAGCTGTTTTAGACCGAAACGAGCTAAATCTGAACACATCGGTTTTACAAGTATCCACGTGATACTCAAAACTTTTTCTCTTATAACTGCGCGAAAAGCATGTATTCATGCTTAATATAGCGAAACAAGCTGTTTTAGACCGAAATGAGCTAAATCACAACACATCGGTTTTACAAGTTTTCCTCTGATACGCGTCAAAACTTTTTCTTTTATAACTGCGCGAAAAGCATGTATTCTTGCTTAATACAGCGAATCAAGCTGTTTAAGACCGAAACGAGCTAAATCACAACACATCGGTATTACAAGTGTTCCACGTGATACTCGTCAAAACTTTTTCTCTTATAACTGCGCGAAAAGCATGTATTCGTGCTTAATACAACGAAACAAGCTGTTTTAGACCGAAACGAGCTAAATCTGAACACATCGGTTTTACAAGTATCCACGTGATACTCGTCAACTTTTTCTCTTATAACTGCGCGAAAAGCATGTATTCTTGCTTAATACAACGAAACAAGCTGTTTTAGACCGAAACGAGCTAAATCACAACACATCGGTTTTACAAGTGTCTCTGATACGCGTCAAAACTTTTTCTTCTATAACTGCGCGTAAAGCATGTATTCGTGCTTAATACAACGAAACAAGCTGTTTTAGACCGAAACGAGCTAAATCTGAACACATCGGTTTTACAAGTGTTCCTCTGATACGCGTCAAAACTTTTTCTCTTATAACTGCGCGAAAAGCATGTATTCTTGCTTAATACAGCGAAACAAGCTGTTTTAGACAGAAACGAGCTAAATCACAACACATCGGTTTTACAAGTGTTCCTCTGATACGCGTCAAAACTTTTTCTCTTATAACTGCGCGAAAAGCATGTATTCTTGCTTAATACAGCGAAACAAGCTGTTTTAGACCGAAACGAGCTAAATCACAACACATCGGTTTTACAAGTGTTCCTCTGATACGCGTCAAAACTTTTTCTCTTATAACTGCGCGAAAAGCATGTATTCTTGCTTAATACAGCGAAACAAGCTGTTTTAGACCGAAATGAGCTAAATCACAACACATCGGTTTTACAAGTGTTCCTCTGATACGCGTCAAAACTTTTTCTCTTATAACTGCGCGAAAAGCATGTATTCTTGCTTAATACAGCGAAACAAGCTGTTTTAGACCGAAACGAGCTAAATCACAACACATCGGTATTACAAGTGTTCCACGTGATACTCGTCAAAACTTTTTCTCTTTTAACTGCGCGAAAAGCATGTATTCATGCTTAATACAACGAAACAAGCTGTTTTTGACCGAAACGAGCTAAATCTGAACACATCGGTTTTACAAGTATCCACGTGATACTCGTCAAAACTTTTTCTCTTATAACTGCGCGAAAAGCATGTATTCTTGCTTAATACAACGAAACAAGCTGTTTTTGACCGAAACGAGCTAAATCACAACACATCGGTTTTACAAGTGTCTCTCTAATACGCGTCAAAACTTTTTCTCTTATAACTGCGCGAAAAGCATGTATTCTTGCTTAATACAACGAAACAAGCTGTTTTAGACCGAAACGAGCTAAATCTGAACACATCGGTTTTACAAGTATCCACGTGATACTCGTCGAAACTTTTTCTCTTATAACTGCGCGAAAAGCATGTATTCTTGCTTAATACAGCGAAACAAGCTGTTTTAGACCGAAATGAGCTAAATCACAACACATCGGTATTACGTGTTCCACGTGATACTCGTCAAAACTTTTTCTCTATAACTGCGCGAAAAGCATGTATTCGTGCCTAATACAACGAAACAAGCTGTTTTAGACCGAAACGAGCTAAATCTGAACACATCGGTTTTACAAGTATCCACGTGATACTCGTCAACTTTTTCTCTTATAACTGCGCGAAAAGCATGTATTCTTGCTTAATACAACGAAACAAGCTGTTTTAGACCGGAACGAGCTAAATCACAACACATCGGTTTTACAAGTGTCTCTGATACGCGTCAAAACTTTTTCTTCTATACCTGCGCGTAAAGCATGTATTCGTGCTTAATACAACGAAACAAGCTGTTTTAGACCGAAACGAGCTAAATCTGAACACATCGGTTTTACAAGTGTTCCTCTGATACGCGTCAAAACTTTTTCTCTTATAACTGCGCGAAAAGCATGTATTCTTGCTTAATACAGCGAAACAAGCTGTTTTAGACCGAAACGAGCTAAATCACAACACATCGGTTTTACAAGTGTTCCTCTGATACGCGTCAAAACTTTTTCTCTTATAACTGCGCGAAAAGCATGTATTCTTGCTTAATACAGCGAAACAAGCTGTTTTTGACCGAAACGAGCTAAATCTGAACACATCGGTTTTACAAGTATCCACGTGATACTCGTCAGAACTTTTTCTCTTATAACTGCGCGAAAAGCATGTATTCTTGCTTAATACAACGAAACAAGCTGTTTTTGACCGAAACGAGCTAAATCACAACACATCGGTTTTACAAGTGTCTCTCTAATACGCGTCAAAACTTTTTCTCTTATAACTGCGCGAAAAGCATGTATTCTTGCTTAATACAACGAAACAAGCTGTTTTAGACCGAAACGAGCTAAATCACAACACATCGGTTTTACAAGTGTTCCTCTGATACGCGTCAAAACTTTTTCTCTTATAACGGCGCGAAAAGCATGTATTCTTGCTTAATACAGCGAAACAAGCTGTTTTAGACCGAAACGAGCTAAATCACAACACATCGCTATTACAAGTGTTCCACGTGATACTCGTCAAAACTTTTTCTCTTTTAACTGCGCGAAAAGCATGTATTCGTGCTTAATACAACGAAACAAGCTGTTTTAGACCGAAACGAGCTAAATCTGAACACATCGGTTTTACAAGTATCCACGTGATACTCGTCAAAACTTTTTCTCTTATAACTGCGCGAAAAGCATGTATTCTTGCTTAATACAACGAAACAAGCTGTTTTAGACCGAAACGAGCTAAATCACAACACATCGGTTTTACAAGTGTCTCTCTAATACGCGTCAAAACTTTTTCTCTTATAACTGCGCGAAAAGCATGTATTCTTGCTTAATACAACGAAACAAGCTGTTTTAGACCGAAACGAGCTAAATCTGAACGTATCGGTTTTACAAGTATCCACGTGATACTCGTGAAAACTTTTTCTCTTATAACTGCGCGAAAAGCATGTATTCTTGCTTAATACAGCGAAACAAGCTGTTTTAGACCGAAATGAGCTAAATCACAACACATCGGTTTTACAAGTGTTCCTCTGATACGCGTGAAAAATTTTTCTTTTAATACTGCGCGAAAAGCATGTATTCTTGCTTAATACAGCGAAACAAGCTGTTTTAGACCGAAACGAGCTAAATCACAACACATCGGTATTACAAGTGTTCCATGTGATACTCGTCAAAACTTTTTCTCTTTTAACTGCACGAAAAGCATGTATTCGTGCTTAATACAACGAAACAAGCTGTTTTAGACCGAAACGAGCTAAATCTGAACACATCGGTTTTACAAGTATCCACGTGATACTCGTCAAAACTTTTTCTCTTATAACTGCGCGAAAAGCATGTATTCTTGCTTAATACAGCGAATCAAGTTGTTTTAGACCGAAACGAGCTAAATCACAACACATCGGTACTACAAGTGTTCCACGTGATACTCGTCAAAACTTTTTCTCTTATAACTGCGCGAAAAGCATGTATTCTTGCTTAATACAGCGAAACAAGCTGTTTTAGACCGAAACGAGCTAAATCACAACACATCGGTATTACAAGTGTTCCACGTGATACTCGTCAAACTTTTTCTCTTTTAACTGCGCGAAAAGCATGTATTCGTGCTTAATACAACGAAACAAGCTGTTTTTGACCGAAGCGAGCTAAATCTGAACACATCGGTTTTACAAGTATCCACGTGATACTCGTCAAAACTTTTTCTCTTATAACTGCGCGAAAAGCATGTATTCTTGCTTAATACAACGAAACAAGCTGTTTTAGACCGAAACGAGCTAAATCACAACACATCGGTTTTACAAGTGTCTCTCTAATACGCGTCAAAACTTTTTCTCCTATAACTGCGCGAAAAGCATGTATTCTTGCTTAATACAACGAAACAAGCTGTTTTAGACCGAAACGAGCTAAATCTGAACACATCGGTTTTACAAGTATCCACGTGATACTCAAAACTTTTTCTCTTATAACTGCGCGAAAAGCATGTATTCATGCTTAATATAGCGAAACAAGCTGTTTTAGACCGAAATGAGCTAAATCACAACACATCGGTTTTACAAGTTTTCCTCTGATACGCGTCAAAACTTTTTCTTTTATAACTGCGCGAAAAGCATGTATTCTTGCTTAATACAGCGAATCAAGCTGTTTAAGACCGAAACGAGCTAAATCACAACACATCGGTATTACAAGTGTTCCACGTGATACTCGTCAAAACTTTTTCTCTTATAACTGCGCGAAAAGCATGTATTCGTGCTTAATACAACGAAACAAGCTGTTTTAGACCGAAACGAGCTAAATCTGAACACATCGGTTTTACAAGTATCCACGTGATACTCGTCAACTTTTTCTCTTATAACTGCGCGAAAAGCATGTATTCTTGCTTAATACAACGAAACAAGCTGTTTTAGACCGAAACGAGCTAAATCACAACACATCGGTTTTACAAGTGTCTCTGATACGCGTCAAAACTTTTTCTTCTATAACTGCGCGTAAAGCATGTATTCGTGCTTAATACAACGAAACAAGCTGTTTTAGACCGAAACGAGCTAAATCTGAACACATCGGTTTTACAAGTGTTCCTCTGATACGCGTCAAAACTTTTTCTCTTATAACTGCGCGAAAAGCATGTATTCTTGCTTAATACAGCGAAACAAGCTGTTTTAGACAGAAACGAGCTAAATCACAACACATCGGTTTTACAAGTGTTCCTCTGATACGCGTCAAAACTTTTTCTCTTATAACTGCGCGAAAAGCATGTATTCTTGCTTAATACAGCGAAACAAGCTGTTTTAGACCGAAACGAGCTAAATCACAACACATCGGTTTTACAAGTGTTCCTCTGATACGCGTCAAAACTTTTTCTCTTATAACTGCGCGAAAAGCATGTATTCTTGCTTAATACAGCGAAACAAGCTGTTTTAGACCGAAATGAGCTAAATCACAACACATCGGTTTTACAAGTGTTCCTCTGATACGCGTCAAAACTTTTTCTCTTATAACTGCGCGAAAAGCATGTATTCTTGCTTAATACAGCGAAACAAGCTGTTTTAGACCGAAACGAGCTAAATCACAACACATCGGTATTACAAGTGTTCCACGTGATACTCGTCAAAACTTTTTCTCTTTTAACTGCGCGAAAAGCATGTATTCATGCTTAATACAACGAAACAAGCTGTTTTTGACCGAAACGAGCTAAATCTGAACACATCGGTTTTACAAGTATCCACGTGATACTCGTCAAAACTTTTTCTCTTATAACTGCGCGAAAAGCATGTATTCTTGCTTAATACAACGAAACAAGCTGTTTTTGACCGAAACGAGCTAAATCACAACACATCGGTTTTACAAGTGTCTCTCTAATACGCGTCAAAACTTTTTCTCTTATAACTGCGCGAAAAGCATGTATTCTTGCTTAATACAACGAAACAAGCTGTTTTAGACCGAAACGAGCTAAATCTGAACACATCGGTTTTACAAGTATCCACGTGATACTCGTCGAAACTTTTTCTCTTATAACTGCGCGAAAAGCATGTATTCTTGCTTAATACAGCGAAACAAGTTGTTTTAGACCGAAATGAGCTAAATCACAACACATCGGTATTACGTGTTCCACGTGATACTCGTCAAAACTTTTTCTCTATAACTGCGCGAAAAGCATGTATTCGTGCCTAATACAACGAAACAAGCTGTTTTAGACCGAAACGAGCTAAATCTGAACACATCGGTTTTACAAGTATCCACGTGATACTCGTCAACTTTTTCTCTTATAACTGCGCGAAAAGCATGTATTCTTGCTTAATACAACGAAACAAGCTGTTTTAGACCGGAACGAGCTAAATCACAACACATCGGTTTTACAAGTGTCTCTGATACGCGTCAAAACTTTTTCTTCTATACCTGCGCGTAAAGCATGTATTCGTGCTTAATACAACGAAACAAGCTGTTTTAGACCGAAACGAGCTAAATCTGAACACATCGGTTTTACAAGTGTTCCTCTGATACGCGTCAAAACTTTTTCTCTTATAACTGCGCGAAAAGCATGTATTCTTGCTTAATACAGCGAAACAAGCTGTTTTAGACCGAAACGAGCTAAATCACAACACATCGGTTTTACAAGTGTTCCTCTGATACGCGTCAAAACTTTTTCTCTTATAACTGCGCGAAAAGCATGTATTCTTGCTTAATACAGCGAAACAAGCTGTTTTTGACCGAAACGAGCTAAATCTGAACACATCGGTTTTACAAGTATCCACGTGATACTCGTCAGAACTTTTTCTCTTATAACTGCGCGAAAAGCATGTATTCTTGCTTAATACAACGAAACAAGCTGTTTTTGACCGAAACGAGCTAAATCACAACACATCGGTTTTACAAGTGTCTCTCTAATACGCGTCAAAACTTTTTCTCTTATAACTGCGCGAAAAGCATGTATTCTTGCTTAATACAACGAAACAAGCTGTTTTAGACCGAAACGAGCTAAATCACAACACATCGGTTTTACAAGTGTTCCTCTGATACGCGTCAAAACTTTTTCTCTTATAACGGCGCGAAAAGCATGTATTCTTGCTTAATACAGCGAAACAAGCTGTTTTAGACCGAAACGAGCTAAATCACAACACATCGCTATTACAAGTGTTCCACGTGATACTCGTCAAAACTTTTTCTCTTTTAAATGCGCGAAAAGCATGTATTCGTGCTTAATACAACGAAACAAGCTGTTTTAGACCGAAACGAGCTAAATCTGAACACATCGGTTTTACAAGTATCCACGTGATACTCGTCAAAACTTTTTCTCTTATAACTGCGCGAAAAGCATGTATTCTTGCTTAATACAACGAAACAAGCTGTTTTAGACCGAAACGAGCTAAATCACAACACATCGGTTTTACAAGTGTCTCTAATACGCGTCAAAACTTTTTCTCTTATAACTGCGCGAAAAGCATGTATTCTTGCTTAATACAACGAAACAAGCTGTTTTAGACCGAAACGAGCTAAATCTGAACGTATCGGTTTTACAAGTATCCACGTGATACTCGTGAAAACTTTTTCTCTTATAACTGCGCGAAAAGCATGTATTCTTGCTTAATACAGCGAAACAAGCTGTTTTAGACCGAAATGAGCTAAATCACAACACATCGGTTTTACAAGTGTTCCTCTGATACGCGTCAAAAATTTTTCTTTTAATACTGCGCGAAAAGCATGTATTCTTGCTTAATACAGCGAAACAAGCTGTTTTAGACCGAAACGAGCTAAATCACAACACATCGGTATTACAAGTGTTCCATGTGATACTCGTCAAAACTTTTTCTCTTTTAACTGCACGAAAAGCATGTATTCGTGCTTAATACAACGAAACAAGCTGTTTTTGACCGAAACGAGCTAAATCTGAACACATCGGTTTTACAAGTATCCACGTGATACTCGTCAAAACTTTTTCTCTTATAACTGCGCGAAAAGCATGTATTCTTGCTTAATACAACGAAACAAGCTGTTTTAGACCGAAACGAGCTAATCACAACACATCGGTTTTACAAGTGTTCCACGTGATACTCGTCAAAACTTTTTCTCTTTTATCTGCGCGAAAAGCATGTATTCGTGCTTAATACAACGAAACAAGCTGTTTTTGACCGAAACGAGCTAAATCTGAACACATCGGTTTTACAAGTATCCACGTGATACTCGTCAAAACTTTTTCTCTTATAACTGCGCGAAAAGCATGTATTCTTGCTTAATACAACGAAACAAGCTGTTTTAGACCGAAACGAGCTAATTCACAACACATCGGTTTTACAAGTGTCTCTCTAATACGCGTCAAAACTTTTTCTCGTATAACTGCGCGAAAAGCATGTATTCTTGCTTAATACAACGAAACAAGCTGTTTTAGACCGAAACGAGCTAAATCTGAACACATCGGTTTTACAAGTGTTCCTCTGATACGCGTCAAAACTTTTTTCTTATAACTGCGCGAAAAGCATGTATTCTTGCTTAATACAGCGAAACAAGCTGTTTTAGACCGAAACGAGCTAAATCACAACACATCGGTTTTACAAGTGTTCCTCTGATACGCGTCAAAACTTTTTCTCTTATAACTGCGCGAAAAGCATGTATTCTTGCTTAATACAGCGAAACAAGCTGTTTTAGACCGAAACGAGCTAAATCACAACACATCGGTTTTACAAGTGTTCCTCTGATACGCGTCAAAACTTTTTCTCTTATAACTGCGCGAAAAGCATGTATTCTTGCTTAATACAGCGAAACAAGCTGTTTTAGACCGAAACGAGCTAAATCACAACAGATCGGTTTTACAAGTGTTCCTCTGATACGCGTCAAAACTTTTTCTCTTATAACTGCGCGAAAAGCATGTATTCTTGCTTAATACAGCGAAACAAGCTGTTTTAGACCGAAACGAGCTAAATCACAACACATCGGTTTTACAAGTGTTCCTCTGATACGCGTCAAAACTTTTTCTCTTATAACGGCGCGAAAAGCATGTATTCTTGCTTAATACAGCGAAACAAGCTGTTTTAGACCGAAACGAGCTAAATCACAACACATCGGTATTACAAGTGTTCCACGTGATACTCGTCAAAACTTTTTCTCTTTTAACTGCGCGAAAAGCATGTATTCGTGCTTAATACAACGAAACAAGCTGTTTTAGACCGAAACGAGCTAAATCTGAACACATCGGTTTTACAAGTATCCACGTGATACTCGTCAAAACTTTTTCTCTTATAACTGCGCGAAAAGCATGTATTCTTGCTTAATACAACGAAACAAGCTGTTTTAGACCGAAACGAGCTAAATCACAACACATCGGTTTTACAAGTGTCTCTCTAATACGCGTCAAAACTTTTTCTCTTATAACTGCGCGAAAAGCATGTATTCTTGCTTAATACAACGAAACAAGCTGTTTTAGACCGAAACGAGCTAAATCTGAACGTATCGGTTTTACAAGTATCCACGTGATACTCGTGAAAACGTTTTCTCTTATAACTGCGCGAAAAGCATGTATTCTTGCTTAATACAGCGAAACAAGCTGTTTTAGACCGAAATGAGCTAAATCACAACACATCGGTTTTACAAGTGTTCCTCTGATACGCGTCAAAAATTTTTCTTTTATAACTGCGCGAAAAGCATGTATTCTTGCTTAATACAGCGAAACAAGCTGTTTTAGACCGAAACGAGCTAAATCACAACACATCGGTATTACAAGTGTTCCATGTGATACTCGTCAAAACTTTTTCTCTTTTAACTGCACGAAAAGCATGTATTCGTGCTTAATACAACGAAACAAGCTGTTTTTGACCGAAACGAGCTAAATCTGAACACATCGGTTTTACAAGTATCCACGTGATACTCGTCAAAACTTTTTCTCTTATAACTGCGCGAAAAGCATGTATTCTTGCTTAATACAACGAAACAAGCTGTTTTAGACCGAAACGAGCTAATCACAACACATCGGTTTTACAAGTGTCTCTCTAATACGCGTCAAAACTTTTTCTCTTATAACTGCGCGAAAAGCATGTATTCTTGCTTAATACAACGAAACAAGCTGTTTTAGACCGAAACGAGCTAAATCTGAACACATCGGTTTCACAAGTATCCACGTGATACTCGTCAAAACTTTTTCTCTTATAACTGCGCGAAAAGCATGTATTTTTGCTTAATACAGCGAATCAAGTTGTTTTAGACCGAAACGAGCTAAAACACAACACATCGGTACTACAAGCGTTCCACGTGGTACTCGTCAAAACTTTTTCTCTTATAACTGCCCGAAAAGCATGTATTCTTGCTTAATACAGCGAAACAAGCTGTTTTAGACCGAAACGAGCTAAATCACAACACATCGGTATTACAAGTGTTCCACGTGATACTCGTCAAAACTTTTTCTCTTTTAACTGCGCGAAAAGCATGTATTCGTGCTTAATACAACGAAACAAGCTGTTTTTGACCGAAACGAGCTAAATCTGAACACATCGGTTTTACAAGTATCCACGTGATACTCGTCAAAACTTTTTCTCTTATAACTGCGCGAAAAGCATGTATTCTTGCTTAATACAACGAAACAAGCTGTTTTAGACCGAAACGAGCTAATTCACAACACATCGGTTTTACAAGTGTCTCTCTAATACGCGTCAAAACTTTTTCTCTTATAACTGCGCGAAAAGCATGTATTCTTGCTTAATACAACGAAACAAGCTGTTTTAGACCGAAACGAGCTAAATCTGAACACATCGGTTTTACAAGTGTTCCTCTGATACGCGTCAAAACTTTTTCTCTTATAACTGCGCGAAAAGCATGTATTCTTGCTTAATACAGCGAAACAAGCTGTTTTAGACCGAAACGAGCTAAATCACAACACATCGGTTTTACAAGTGTTTCTCTGATACGCGTCAAAACTTTTTCTCTTATAACTGCGCGAAAAGCATGTATTCTTGCTTAATACAGCGAAACAAGCTGTTTTAGACCGAAATGAGCTAAATCACAACACATCGGTTTTACAAGTGTTCCTCTGATACGCGTCAAAACTTTTTCTCTTATAACTGCGCGAAAAGCATGTATTCTTGCTTAATACAGCGAAACAAGCTGTTTTAGACCGAAACGAGCTAAATCACAACACATCGGTATTACAAGTGTTCCACGTGATACTCGTCAAAACTTTTTCTCTTTTAACTGCGCGAAAAGCATGTATTCGTGCTTAATACAACGAAACAAGCTGTTTTTGACCGAATCGAGCTAAATCTGAACACATCGGTTTTACAAGTATCCACGTGATACTCGTCAAAACTTTTTCTCTTATAACTGCGCGAAAAGCATGTATTCTTGCTTAATACAACGAAACAAGCTGTTTTTGACCGAAACGAGCTAAATCACAACACATCGGTTTTACAAGTGTCACTCTAATACGCGTCAAAACTTTTTCTCTTATAACTGCGCGAAAAGCATGTATTCTTGCTTAATACAACGAAACAAGCTGTTTTAGACCGAAACGAGCTAAATCTGAACACATCGGTTTTACAAGTATCCACGTGATACTCGTCAAAACTTTTTCTCTTATAACTGCGCGAAAAGCACGTATTCTTGCTTAATACAGCGAAACAAGCTGTTTTAGACCGAAATGAGCTAAATCACAACACATCGGTTTTACAAGTGTTCCTCTGATACGCGTCAAAACTTTTTCTTTTATAACTGCGCGAAAAGCATGTATTCTTGCTTAATACAGCGAAACAAGCTGTTTTAGACCGAAACGAGCTAAATCACAACACATCGGTATTACAAGTGTTCCACGTGATACTCGTCAAAACTTTTTCTCTTTTAACTGCGCGAAAAGCATGTATTCGTGCTTAATACAACGAAACAAGCTGTTTTTGACCGAAACGAGCTAAATCTGAACACATCGGTTTTACAAGTATCCACGTGATACTCGTCAAAACTTTTTCTCTTATAACTGCGCGAAAAGCATGTATTCTTGCTTAATACAGCGAATCAAGTTGTTTTAGACCGAAACGAGCTAAATCACAACACATCGCTACTACAAGTGTTCCACGTGATTCTCAAAACTTTTTCTCTTATAACTGCGCGAAAAGCATGTATTCTTGCTTAATACAGCGAGACAAGCTGTTTTAGACCGAAACGAGCTAAATCACAACACATCGGTATTACAAGTGTTCCACGTGATACTCGTCAAAACTTTTTCTCTTTTAACTGCGCGAAAAGCATGTATTCGTGCTTAATACAACGAAACAAGCTGTTTTTGACCGAAACGAGCTAAATCTGAACACATCGGTTTTACAAGTATCCACGTGATAATCGTCAAAACGTTTTCTCTTATAACTGCGCGAAAAGCATGTATTCTTGCTTAATACAACGAAACAAGCTGTTTTAGACCGAAACGAGCTAAATCACAACACATCGGTTTTACAAGTGTCTCTCTAATACGCGTCAAAACTTTTTCTCTTATAACTGCGCGAAAAGCATGTATTCTTGCTTATTACAACGAAACAAGCTGTTTTAAACCGAAACGAGCTAAATCTGAACACATCGGTTTTACAAGTATCCACGTGATATTCGTCAAAACTTTTTCTCTTATAACTGCGCGAAAAGCATGTATTCTTGCTTAATACAGCGAAACAAGCTGTTTTAGACCGAAATGAGCTAAATCACAACACATCGGTTTTACAAGTTTTCCTCTGATACGCGTCAAAACTTTTTCTCTTATAACTGCGCGAAAAGCATGTATTCTTGCTTAATACAGCGAAACAAGCTGTTTTAGACCGAAACGAGCTAAATCACAACACATCGGTTTTACAAGTGTTCCTCTGATACGCGTCAAAACTTTTTCTCTTATAACGGCGCGAAAAGCATGTATTCTTGCTTAATACAGCGAAACAAGCTGTTTTAGACCGAAACGAGCTAAATCACAACACATCGATATTACAAGTGTTCCACGTGATACTCGTCAAAACTTTTTCTCTTTTAACTGCGCGAAAAGCATGTATTCGTGCTTAATACAAAGAAACAAGCTGTTTTAGACCGAAACGAGCTAAATCTGAACACATCGGTTTTACAAGTATCCACGTGATACTCGTCAAAACTTTTTCTCTTATAACTGCGCGAAAAGCATGTATTCTTGCTTAATACAACGAAACAAGCTGTTTTAGACCGAAACGAGCTAAATCACAACACATCGGTTTTACAAGTGTCTCTCTAATACGCGTCAAAACTTTTTCTCTTATAACTGCGCGAAAAGCATGTATTCTTGCTTAATACAACGAAACAAGCTGTTTTAAACCGAAACGAGCTAAATCTGAACACATCGGTTTTACAAGTATCCACGTGATATTCGTCAAAACTTTTTCTCTTATAACTGCGCGAAAAGCATGTATTCTTGCTTAATACAGCGAAACAAGCTGTTTTAGACCGAAATGAGCTAAATCACAACACATCGGTTTTACAAGTTTTCCTCTGATACGCGTCAAAACTTTTTCTCTTATAACTGCGCGAAAAGCATGTATTCTTGCTTAATACAGCGAAACAAGCTGTTTTAGACCGAAACGAGCTAAATCATAACACATCGGTTTTACAAGTGTTCCTCTGATACGCGTCGAAACTTTTTCTCTTATAACGGCGCGAAAAGCATGTATTCTTGCTTAATACAGCGAAACAAGCTGTTTTAGACCGAAACGAGCTAAATCACAACACATCGGTATTACAAGTGTTCCACGTGATACTCGTCAAAACTTTTTCTCTTTTAACTGCGCGAAAAGCATGTATTCGTGCTTAATACAACGAAACAAGCTGTTTTTGACCGAATCGAGCTAAATCTGAACACATCGGTTTTACAAGTATCCACGTGATACTCGTCAAAACTTTTTCTCTTATAACTGCGCGAAAAGCATGTATTCTTGCTTAATACAACGAAACAAGCTGTTTTTGACCGAAACGAGCTAAATCACAACACATCGGTTTTACAAGTGTCACTCTAATACGCGTCAAAACTTTTTCTCTTATAACTGCGCGAAAAGCATGTATTCTTGCTTAATACAACGAAACAAGCTGTTTTAGACCGAAACGAGCTAAATCTGAACACATCGGTTTTACAAGTATCCACGTGATACTCGTCAAAACTTTTTCTCTTATAACTGCGCGAAAAGCACGTATTCTTGCTTAATACAGCGAAACAAGCTGTTTTAGACCGAAATGAGCTAAATCACAACACATCGGTTTTACAAGTGTTCCTCTGATACGCGTCAAAACTTTTTCTTTTATAACTGCGCGAAAAGCATGTATTCTTGCTTAATACAGCGAAACAAGCTGTTTTAGACCGAAACGAGCTAAATCACAACACATCGGTATTACAAGTGTTCCACGTGATACTCGTCAAAACTTTTTCTCTTTTAACTGCGCGAAAAGCATGTATTCGTGCTTAATACAACGAAACAAGCTGTTTTTGACCGAAACGAGCTAAATCTGAACACATCGGTTTTACAAGTATCCACGTGATACTCGTCAAAACTTTTTCTCTTATAACTGCGCGAAAAGCATGTATTCTTGCTTAATACAGCGAATCAAGTTGTTTTAGACCGAAACGAGCTAAATCACAACACATCGCTACTACAAGTGTTCCACGTGATTCTCAAAACTTTTTCTCTTATAACTGCGCGAAAAGCATGTATTCTTGCTTAATACAGCGAGACAAGCTGTTTTAGACCGAAACGAGCTAAATCACAACACATCGGTATTACAAGTGTTCCACGTGATACTCGTCAAAACTTTTTCTCTTTTAACTGCGCGAAAAGCATGTATTCGTGCTTAATACAACGAAACAAGCTGTTTTTGACCGAAACGAGCTAAATCTGAACACATCGGTTTTACAAGTATCCACGTGATAATCGTCAAAACGTTTTCTCTTATAACTGCGCGAAAAGCATGTATTCTTGCTTAATACAACGAAACAAGCTGTTTTAGACCGAAACGAGCTAAATCACAACACATCGGTTTTACAAGTGTCTCTCTAATACGCGTCAAAACTTTTTCTCTTATAACTGCGCGAAAAGCATGTATTCTTGCTTAATACAACGAAACAAGCTGTTTTAAACCGAAACGAGCTAAATCTGAACACATCGGTTTTACAAGTATCCACGTGATATTCGTCAAAACTTTTTCTCTTATAACTGCGCGAAAAGCATGTATTCTTGCTTAATACAGCGAAACAAGCTGTTTTAGACCGAAATGAGCTAAATCACAACACATCGGTTTTACAAGTTTTCCTCTGATACGCGTCAAAACTTTTTCTCTTATAACTGCGCGAAAAGCATGTATTCTTGCTTAATACAGCGAAACAAGCTGTTTTAGACCGAAACGAGCTAAATCACAACACATCGGTTTTACAAGTGTTCCTCTGATACGCGTCAAAACTTTTTCTCTTATAACGGCGCGAAAAGCATGTATTCTTGCTTAATACAGCGAAACAAGCTGTTTTAGACCGAAACGAGCTAAATCACAACACATCGATATTACAAGTGTTCCACGTGATACTCGTCAAAACTTTTTCTCTTTTAACTGCGCGAAAAGCATGTATTCGTGCTTAATACAAAGAAACAAGCTGTTTTAGACCGAAACGAGCTAAATCTGAACACATCGGTTTTACAAGTATCCACGTGATACTCGTCAAAACTTTTTCTCTTATAACTGCGCGAAAAGCATGTATTCTTGCTTAATACAACGAAACAAGCTGTTTTAGACCGAAACGAGCTAAATCACAACACATCGGTTTTACAAGTGTCTCTCTAATACGCGTCAAAACTTTTTCTCTTATAACTGCGCGAAAAGCATGTATTCTTGCTTAATACAACGAAACAAGCTGTTTTAAACCGAAACGAGCTAAATCTGAACACATCGGTTTTACAAGTATCCACGTGATATTCGTCAAAACTTTTTCTCTTATAACTGCGCGAAAAGCATGTATTCTTGCTTAATACAGCGAAACAAGCTGTTTTAGACCGAAATGAGCTAAATCACAACACATCGGTTTTACAAGTTTTCCTCTGATACGCGTCAAAACTTTTTCTCTTATAACTGCGCGAAAAGCATGTATTCTTGCTTAATACAGCGAAACAAGCTGTTTTAGACCGAAACGAGCTAAATCATAACACATCGGTTTTACAAGTGTTCCTCTGATACGCGTCGAAACTTTTTCTCTTATAACGGCGCGAAAAGCATGTATTCTTGCTTAATACAGCGAAACAAGCTGTTTTAGACCGAAACGAGCTAAATCACAACACATCGGTATTACAAGTGTTCCACGTGATACTCGTCAAAACTTTTTCTCTTTTAACTGCGCGAAAAGCATGTATTCGTGCCTAATACAACGAAACAAGCTGTTTTAGACCGAAACGAGCTAAATCTGAACATATCGGTTTTACAAGTATCCACGTGATACTCGTCAAAACTTTTTCTCTTATAACTGCGCGAAAAGCATGTATTCTTGCTTAATACAGCGAAACAAGCTGTTTTAGACCGAAATGAGCTAAATCACAACACATCGGTTTTACAAGTGTTCCTCTGATACGCGTCAAAACTTTTTCTTTTATAACTGCGCGAAAAGCATGTATTCTTGCTTAATACAGCGAAACAAGCTGTTTTAGACCGAAACGAGCTAAATCACAACACATCGGTATTACAAGTGTTCCACGTGATACTCGTCAAAACTTTTTCTATTTTAACTGCACGAAAAGCATGTATTCGTGCTTAATACAACGAAACAAGCTGTTTTTGACCGAAACGAGCTAAATCTGAACACATCGGTTTTACAAGTATCCACGTGATACTCGTCAAAACTTTTTCTCTTATAACTGCGCGAAAAGCATGTATTCTTGCTTAATACAACGAAACAAGCTGTTTTAGACCGAAACGAGCTAATCACAACACATCGGTTTTACAAGTGTCTCTCTAATACGCGTCAAAACTTTTTCTCTTATAACTGCGCGAAAAGCATGTATTCTTGCTTAATACAACGAAACAAGCTCTTTTAGACCGAAACGAGCTAAATCTGAACACATCGGTTTCACAAGTGTTCCTCTGATACGCGTCAAAACTTTTTCTCTTATAACTGCGCGAAAAGCATGTATTCTTGCTTAATACAGCGAAACAAGCTGTTTTAGACCGAAACGAGCTAAATCACAACACATCGGTTTTACAAGTGTTCCTCTGATACGCGTCAAAACTTTTTCTCTTATAACTGCGCGAAAAGCATGTATTCTTGCTTAATACAGCGAAACAAGCTGTTTTAGACCGAAACGAGCTAAATCACAACACATCGGTTTTACAAGTGTTCCTCTGATACGCGTCGAAACTTTTTCTCTTATAACGGCGCGAAAAGCATGTATTCTTGCTTAATACAGCGAAACAAGCTGTTTTAGACCGAAACGAGCTAAATCACAACACATCGGTATTACAAGTGTTCCACGTGATACTCGTCAAAACTTTTTCTCTTTTAACTGCGCGAAAAGCATGTATTCGTGCTTAATACAACGAAACAAGCTGTTTTTGACCGAATCGAGCTAAATCTGAACACATCGGTTTTACAAGTATCCACGTGATACTCGTCAAAACTTTTTCTCTTATAACTGCGCGAAAAGCATGTATTCTTGCTTAATACAACGAAACAAGCTGTTTTTGACCGAAACGAGCTAAATCACAACACATCGGTTTTACAAGTGTCACTCTAATACGCGTCAAAACTTTTTCTCTTATAACTGCGCGAAAAGCATGTATTCTTGCTTAATACAACGAAACAAGCTGTTTTAGACCGAAACGAGCTAAATCTGAACACATCGGTTTTACAAGTATCCACGTGATACTCGTCAAAACTTTTTCTCTTATAACTGCGCGAAAAGCACGTATTCTTGCTTAATACAGCGAAACAAGCTGTTTTAGACCGAAATGAGCTAAATCACAACACATCGGTTTTACAAGTGTTCCTCTGATACGCGTCAAAACTTTTTCTTTTATAACTGCGCGAAAAGCATGTATTCTTGCTTAATACAGCGAAACAAGCTGTTTTAGACCGAAACGAGCTAAATCACAACACATCGGTATTACAAGTGTTCCACGTGATACTCGTCAAAACTTTTTCTCTTTTAACTGCGCGAAAAGCATGTATTCGTGCTTAATACAACGAAACAAGCTGTTTTTGACCGAAACGAGCTAAATCTGAACACATCGGTTTTACAAGTATCCACGTGATACTCGTCAAAACTTTTTCTCTTATAACTGCGCGAAAAGCATGTATTCTTGCTTAATACAGCGAATCAAGTTGTTTTAGACCGAAACGAGCTAAATCACAACACATCGCTACTACAAGTGTTCCACGTGATTCTCAAAACTTTTTCTCTTATAACTGCGCGAAAAGCATGTATTCTTGCTTAATACAGCGAGACAAGCTGTTTTAGACCGAAACGAGCTAAATCACAACACATCGGTATTACAAGTGTTCCACGTGATACTCGTCAAAACTTTTTCTCTTTTAACTGCGCGAAAAGCATGTATTCGTGCTTAATACAACGAAACAAGCTGTTTTTGACCGAAACGAGCTAAATCTGAACACATCGGTTTTACAAGTATCCACGTGATAATCGTCAAAACGTTTTCTCTTATAACTGCGCGAAAAGCATGTATTCTTGCTTAATACAACGAAACAAGCTGTTTTAGACCGAAACGAGCTAAATCACAACACATCGGTTTTACAAGTGTCTCTCTAATACGCGTCAAAACTTTTTCTCTTATAACTGCGCGAAAAGCATGTATTCTTGCTTAATACAACGAAACAAGCTGTTTTAAACCGAAACGAGCTAAATCTGAACACATCGGTTTTACAAGTATCCACGTGATATTCGTCAAAACTTTTTCTCTTATAACTGCGCGAAAAGCATGTATTCTTGCTTAATACAGCGAAACAAGCTGTTTTAGACCGAAATGAGCTAAATCACAACACATCGGTTTTACAAGTTTTCCTCTGATACGCGTCAAAACTTTTTCTCTTATAACTGCGCGAAAAGCATGTATTCTTGCTTAATACAGCGAAACAAGCTGTTTTAGACCGAAACGAGCTAAATCACAACACATCGGTTTTACAAGTGTTCCTCTGATACGCGTCAAAACTTTTTCTCTTATAACGGCGCGAAAAGCATGTATTCTTGCTTAATACAGCGAAACAAGCTGTTTTAGACCGAAACGAGCTAAATCACAACACATCGATATTACAAGTGTTCCACGTGATACTCGTCAAAACTTTTTCTCTTTTAACTGCTCGAAAAGCATGTATTCGTGCTTAATACAAAGAAACAAGCTGTTTTAGACCGAAACGAGCTAAATCTGAACACATCGGTTTTACAAGTATCCACGTGATACTCGTCAAAACTTTTTCTCTTATAACTGCGCGAAAAGCATGTATTCTTGCTTAATACAACGAAACAAGCTGTTTTAGACCGAAACGAGCTAAATCACAACACATCGGTTTTACAAGTGTCTCTCTAATACGCGTCAAAACTTTTTCTCTTATAACTGCGCGAAAAGCATGTATTCTTGCTTAATACAACGAAACAAGCTGTTTTAAACCGAAACGAGCTAAATCTGAACACATCGGTTTTACAAGTATCCACGTGATATTCGTCAAAACTTTTTCTCTTATAACTGCGCGAAAAGCATGTATTCTTGCTTAATACAGCGAAACAAGCTGTTTTAGACCGAAATGAGCTAAATCACAACACATCGGTTTTACAAGTTTTCCTCTGATACGCGTCAAAACTTTTTCTCTTATAACTGCGCGAAAAGCATGTATTCTTGCTTAATACAGCGAAACAAGCTGTTTTAGACCGAAACGAGCTAAATCATAACACATCGGTTTTACAAGTGTTCCTCTGATACGCGTCGAAACTTTTTCTCTTATAACGGCGCGAAAAGCATGTATTCTTGCTTAATACAGCGAAACAAGCTGTTTTAGACCGAAACGAGCTAAATCACAACACATCGGTATTACAAGTGTTCCACGTGATACTCGTCAAAACTTTTTCTCTTTTAACTGCGCGAAAAGCATGTATTCGTGCCTAATACAACGAAACAAGCTGTTTTAGACCGAAACGAGCTAAATCTGAACATATCGGTTTTACAAGTATCCACGTGATACTCGTCAAAACTTTTTCTCTTATAACTGCGCGAAAAGCATGTATTCTTGCTTAATACAGCGAAACAAGCTGTTTTAGACCGAAATGAGCTAAATCACAACACATCGGTTTTACAAGTGTTCCTCTGATACGCGTCAAAACTTTTTCTTTTATAACTGCGCGAAAAGCATGTATTCTTGCTTAATACAGCGAAACAAGCTGTTTTAGACCGAAACGAGCTAAATCACAACACATCGGTATTACAAGTGTTCCACGTGATACTCGTCAAAACTTTTTCTATTTTAACTGCACGAAAAGCATGTATTCGTGCTTAATACAACGAAACAAGCTGTTTTTGACCGAAACGAGCTAAATCTGAACACATCGGTTTTACAAGTATCCACGTGATACTCGTCAAAACTTTTTCTCTTATAACTGCGCGAAAAGCATGTATTCTTGCTTAATACAACGAAACAAGCTGTTTTAGACCGAAACGAGCTAATCACAACACATCGGTTTTACAAGTGTCTCTCTAATACGCGTCAAAACTTTTTCTCTTATAACTGCGCGAAAAGCATGTATTCTTGCTTTATACAACGAAACAAGCTCTTTTAGACCGAAACGAGCTAAATCTGAACACATCGGTTTCACAAGTGTTCCTCTGATACGCGTCAAAACTTTTTCTCTTATAACTGCGCGAAAAGCATGTATTCTTGCTTAATACAGCGAAACAAGCTGTTTTAGACCGAAACGAGCTAAATCACAACACATCGGTTTTACAAGTGTTCCTCTGATACGCGTCAAAACTTTTTCTCTTATAACTGCGCGAAAAGCATGTATTCTTGCTTAATACAGCGAAACAAGCTGTTTTAGACCGAAACGAGCTAAATCACAACACATCGGTTTTACAAGTGTTCCTCTGATACGCGTCAAAACTTTTTCTCTTATAACTGCGCGAAAAGCATGTATTCTTGCTTAATACAGCGAAACAAGCTGTTTTAGACCGAAACGAGCTAAATCACAACACATCGGTTTTACAAGTGTTCCTCTGATACGCGTCAAAACTTTTTCTCTTATAACTGCGCGAAAAGCATGTATTCTTGCTTAATACAGCGAAACAAGCTGTTTTAGACCGAAACGAGCTAAATCACAACACATCGGTTTTACAAGTGTTCCTCTGATACGCGTCAAAACTTTTTCTCTTATAACGGCGCGAAAAGCATGTATTCTTGCTTAATACAGCGAAACAAGCTGTTTTAGACCGAAACGAGCTAAATCACAACACATCGGTATTACAAGTGTTCCACGTGATACTCGTCAAAACTTTTTCTCTTTTAACTGCGCGAAAAGCATGTATTCGTGCTTAATACAACGAAACAAGCTGTTTTAGACCGAAACGAGCTAAATCTGAACACATCGGTTTTACAAGTATCCACGTGATACTCGTCAAAACTTTTTCTCTTATAACTGCGCGAAAAGCATGTATTCTTGCTTAATACAACGAAACAAGCTGTTTTAGACCGAAACGAGCTAAATCACAACACATCGGTTTTACAAGTGTCTCTCTAATACGCGTCAAAACTTTTTCTCTTATAACTGCGCGAAAAGCATGTATTCTTGCTTAATACAACGAAACAAGCTGTTTTAGACCGAAACGAGCTAAATCTGAACGTATCGGTTTTACAAGTGTTCCTCTGATACGCGTCAAAAATTTTTCTTTTATAACTGCGCGAAAAGCATGTATTCTTGCTTAATACAGCGAAACAAGCTGTTTTAGACCGAAACGAGCTAAAACACAACACATCGGTACTACAAGCGTTCCACGTGGTACTCGTCAAAACTTTTTCTCTTATAACTGCCCGAAAAGCATGTATTCTTGCTTAATACAGCGAAACAAGCTGTTTTAGACCGAAACGAGCTAAATCACAACACATCGGTATTACAAGTGTTCCACGTGATACTCGTCAAAACGTTTTCTCTTTTAACTGCGCGAAAAGCATGTATTCGTGCTTAATACAACGAAACAAGCTGTTTTTGACCGAAACGAGCTAAATCTGAACACATCGGTTTTACAAGTATCCACGTGATACTCGTCAAAACGTTTTCTCTTATAACTGCGCGAAAAGCATGTATTCTTGCTTAATACAACGAAACAAGCTGTTTTAGACCGAAACGAGCTAATTCACAACACATCGGTTTTACAAGTGTCTCTCTAATACGCGTCAAAACGTTTTCTCTTATAACTGCGCGAAAAGCATGTATTCTTGCTTAATACAACGAAACAAGCTGTTTTAGACCGAAACGAGCTAAATCTGAACACATCGGTTTTACAAGTGTTCCTCTGATACGCGTCAAAACTTTTTTCTTATAACTGCGCGAAAAGCATGTATTCTTGCTTAATACAGCGAAACAAGCTGTTTTAGACCGAAACGAGCTAAATCACAACACATCGGTTTTACAAGTGTTCCTCTGATAGGCGTCAAAACTTTTTCTCTTATAACTGCGCGAAAAGCATGTATTCTTGCTTAATACAGCGAAACAAGCTGTTTTAGACCGAAACGAGCTAAATCACAACACATCGGTTTTACAAGTGTTCCTCTGATACGCGTCAAAACTTTTTCTCTTATAACTGCGCGAAAAGCATGTATTCTTGCTTAATACAGCGAAACAAGCTGTTTTAGACCGAAATGAGCTAAATCACAACACATCGGTTTTACAAGTGTTCCTCTGATACGCGTCAAAACTTTTTCTCTTATAACTGCGCGAAAAGCATGTATTCTTGCTTAATACAGCGAAACAAGCTGTTTTAGACCGAAACGAGCTAAATCACAACACATCGGTATTACAAGTGTTCCACGTGATACTCGTCAAAACTTTTTCTCTTTTAACTGCGCGAAAAGCATGTATTCGTGCTTAATACAACGAAACAAGCTGTTTTTGACCGAATCGAGCTAAATCTGAACACATCGGTTTTACAAGTATCCACGTGATACTCGTCAAAACTTTTTCTCTTATAACTGCGCGAAAAGCATGTATTCTTGCTTAATACAACGAAACAAGCTGTTTTTGACCGAAACGAGCTAAATCACAACACATCGGTTTTACAAGTGTCACTCTAATACGCGTCAAAACTTTTTCTCCTATAACTGCGCGAAAAGCATGTATTCTTGCTTAATACAACGAAACAAGCTGTTTTAGACCGAAACGAGCTAAATCTGAACACATCGGTTTTACAAGTATCCACGTGATACTCGTCAAAACTTTTTCTCTTATAACTGCGCGAAAAGCACGTATTCTTGCTTAATACAGCGAAACAAGCTGTTTTAGACCGAAATGAGCTAAATCACAACACATCGGTTTTACAAGTGTTCCTCTGATACGCGTCAAAACTTTTTCTTTTATAACTGCGCGAAAAGCATGTATTCTTGCTTAATACAGCGAAACAAGCTGTTTTAGACCGAAACGAGCTAAATCACAACACATCGGTATTACAAGTGTTCCACGTGATACTCGTCAAAACTTTTTCTCTTTTAACTGCGCGAAAAGCATGTATTCGTGCTTAATACAACGAAACAAGCTGTTTTTGACCGAAACGAGCTAAATCTGAACACATCGGTTTTACAAGTATCCACGTGATACTCGTCAAAACTTTTTCTCTTATAACTGCGCGAAAAGCATGTATTCTTGCCTAATACAGCGAATCAAGTTGTTTTAGACCGAAACGAGCTAAATCACAACACATCGGTACTACAAGTGTTCCACGTGATTCTCAAAACTTTTTCTCTTATAACTGCGCGAAAAGCATGTATTCTTGCTTAATACAGCGAGACAAGCTGTTTTAGACCGAAACGAGCTAAATCACAACACATCGGTATTACAAGTGTTCCACGTGATACTCGTCAAAACTTTTTCTCTTTTAACTGCGCGAAAAGCATGTATTCGTGCTTAATACAACGAAACAAGCTGTTTTTGACCGAAACGAGCTAAATCTGAACACATCGGTTTTACAAGTATCCACGTGATAATCGTCAAAACGTTTTCTCTTATAACTGCGCGAAAAGCATGTATTCTTGCTTAATACAACGAAACAAGCTGTTTTAGACCGAAACGAGCTAAATCACAACACATCGGTTTTACAAGTGTCTCTCTAATACGCGTCAAAACTTTTTCTCTTATAACTGCGCGAAAAGCATGTATTCTTGCTTAATACAACGAAACAAGCTGTTTTAAACCGAAACGAGCTAAATCTGAACACATCGGTTTTACAAGTATCCACGTGATATTCGTCAAAACTTTTTCTCTTATAACTGCGCGAAAAGCATGTATTCTTGCTTAATACAGCGAAACAAGCTGTTTTAGACCGAAATGAGCTAAATCACAACACATCGGTTTTACAAGTTTTCCTCTGATACGCGTCAAAACTTTTTCTCTTATAACTGCGCGAAAAGCATGTATTCTTGCTTAATACAGCGAAACAAGCTGTTTTAGACCGAAACGAGCTAAATCACAACACATCGGTTTTACAAGTGTTCCTCTGATACGCGTCAAAACTTTTTCTCTTATAACGGCGCGAAAAGCATGTATTCTTGCTTAATACAGCGAAACAAGCTGTTTTAGACCGAAACGAGCTAAATCACAACACATCGATATTACAAGTGTTCCACGTGATACTCGTCAAAACTTTTTCTCTTTTAACTGCGCGAAAAGCATGTATTCGTGCTTAATACAACGAAACAAGCTGTTTTAGACCGAAACGAGCTAAATCTGAACACATCGGTTTTACAAGTATCCACGTGATACTCGTCAAAACTTTTTCTCTTATAACTGCGCGAAAAGCATGTATTCTTGCTTAATACAACGAAACAAGCTGTTTTAGACCGAAACGAGCTAAATCACAACACATCGGTTTTACAAGTGTCTCTCTAATACGCGTCAAAACTTTTTCTCTTATAACTGCGCGAAAAGCATGTATTCTTGCTTAATACAACGAAACAAGCTGTTTTAAACCGAAACGAGCTAAATCTGAACACATCGGTTTTACAAGTATCCACGTGATATTCGTCAAAACTTTTTCTCTTATAACTGCGCGAAAAGCATGTATTCTTGCTTAATACAGCGAAACAAGCTGTTTTAGACCGAAATGAGCTAAATCACAACACATCGGTTTTACAAGTTTTCCTCTGATACGCGTCAAAACTTTTTCTCTTATAACTGCGCGAAAAGCATGTATTCTTGCTTAATACAGCGAAACAAGCTGTTTTAGACCGAAACGAGCTAAATCATAACACATCGGTTTTACAAGTGTTCCTCTGATACGCGTCAAAACTTTTTCTCTTATAACGGCGCGAAAAGCATGTATTCTTGCTTAATACAGCGAAACAAGCTGTTTTAGACCGAAACGAGCTAAATCACAACACATCGGTATTACAAGTGTTCCACGTGATACTCGTCAAAACTTTTTCTCTTTTAACTGCGCGAAAAGCATGTATTCGTGCCTAATACAACGAAACAAGCTGTTTTAGACCGAAACGAGCTAAATCTGAACATATCGGTTTTACAAGTATCCACGTGATACTCGTCAAAACTTTTTCTCTTATAACTGCGCGAAAAGCATGTATTCTTGCTTAATACAGCGAAACAAGCTGTTTTAGACCGAAATGAGCTAAATCACAACACATCGGTTTTACAAGTGTTCCTCTGATACGCGTCAAAACTTTTTCTTTTATAAATGCGCGAAAAGCATGTATTCTTGCTTAATACAGCGAAACAAGCTGTTTTAGACCGAAACGAGCTAAATCACAACACATCGGTATTACAAGTGTTCCACGTGATACTCGTCAAAACTTTTTCTATTTTAACTGCACGAAAAGCATGTATTCGTGCTTAATACAACGAAACAAGCTGTTTTTGACCGAAACGAGCTAAATCTGAACACATCGGTTTTACAAGTATCCACGTGATACTCGTCAAAACTTTTTCTCTTATAACTGCGCGAAAAGCATGTATTCTTGCTTAATACAACGAAACAAGCTGTTTTAGACCGAAACGAGCTAATCACAACACATCGGTTTTACAAGTGTCTCTCTAATACGCGTCAAAACTTTTTCTCTTATAACTGCGCGAAAAGCATGTATTCTTGCTTAATACAACGAAACAAGCTGTTTTAGACCGAAACGAGCTAAATCTGAACACATCGGTTTCACAAGTATCCACGTGATACTCGTCAAAACTTTTTCTCTTATAACTGCGCGAAAAGCATGTATTCTTGCTTAATACAGCGAATCAAGTTGTTTTAGACCGAAACGAGCTAAATCACAACACATCGGTACTACAAGTGTTCCACGTGATACTCGTCAAAACTTTTTCTCTTAGAACTGCGCGAAAAGCATGTATTTTTGCTTAATACAGCGAAACAAGCTGTTTTAGACCGAAACGAGCTAAATCACAACACATCGGTATTACAAGTGTTCCACGTGATACTCGTCAAAACTTTTTCTCTTTTAACTGCGCGAAAAGCATGTATTCGTGCTTAATACAACGAAACAAGCTGTTTTTGACCGAAACGAGCTAAATCTGAACACATCGGTTTTACAAGTATCCACGTGATACTCGTCAAAACTTTTTCTCTTATAACTGCGCGAAAAGCATGTATTCTTGCTTAATACAACGAAACAAGCTGTTTTAGACCGAAACGAGCTAAATCACAACACATCGGTTTTACAAGTGTTCCTCTGATACGCGTCAAAACTTTTTCTCTTATAACTGCGCGAAAAGCATGTATTCTTGCTTAATACAGCGAAACAAGCTGTTTTAGACCGAAACGAGCTAAATCACAAAACATCGGTTTTACAAGTGTTCCTCTGATACGCGTCAAAACTTTTTCTCTTATAACTGCGCGAAAAGCATGTATTCTTGCTTAATACAGCGAAACAAGCTGTTTTAGACCGAAATGAGCTAAATCACAACACATCGGTTTTACAAGTGTTCCTTTGATACGCGTCAAAACTTTTTCTCTTATAACTGCGCGAAAAGCATGTATTCTTGCTTAATACAGCGAAACAAGCTGTTTTAGACCGAAACGAGCTAAATCACAACACATCGGTATTACAAGTGTTCCACGTGATACTCGTCAAAACTTTTTCTCTTTTAACTGCGCGAAAAGCATGTATTCGTGCTTAATACAACGAAACAAGCTGTTTTTGACCGAAACGAGCTAAATCTGAACACATCGGTTTTACAAGTATCCACGTGATACTCGTCAAAACTTTTTCTCTTATAACTGCGCGAAAAGCATGTATTCTTGCTTAATACAACGAAACAAGCTGTTTTTGACCGAAACGAGCTAAATCACAACACATCGGTTTTACAAGTGTCACTCTAATACGCGTCAAAACTTTTTCTCTTATAACTGCGCGAAAAGCATGTATTCTTGCTTAATACAACGAAACAAGCTGTTTTAGACCGAAACGAGCTAAATCACAACACATCGGTTTTACAAGTGTCTCTGATACGCGTCAAAACTTTTTCTTCTATAACTGCGCGTAAAGCATGTATTCGTGCTTAATACAACGAAACAAGCTGTTTTAGACCGAAACGAGCTAAATCTGAACACATCGGTTTTACAAGTGTTCCTCTGATACGCGTCAAAACTTTTTCTCTTATAACTGCGCGAAAAGCATGTATTCTTGCTTAATACAGCGAAACAAGCTGTTTTAGACAGAAACGAGCTAAATCACAACACATCGGTTTTACAAGTGTTCCTCTGATACGCGTCAAAACTTTTTCTCTTATAACTGCGCGAAAAGCTTGTATTCTTGCTTAATACAGCGAAACAAGCTGTTTTAGACCGAAACGAGCTAAATCACAACACATCGGTTTTACAAGTGTTCCTCTGATACGCGTCAAAACTTTTTCTCTTATAACTGCGCGAAAAGCATGTATTCTTGCTTAATACAGCGAAACAAGCTGTTTTAGACCGAAATGAGCTAAATCACAACACATCGGTACTACAAGTGTTCCACGTGATTCTCAAAACTTTTTCTCTTATAACTGCGCGAAAAGCATGTATTCTTGCTTAATACAGCGAGACAAGCTGTTTTAGACCGAAACGAGCTAAATCACAACACATCGGTATTACAAGTGTTCCACGTGATACTCGTCAAAACTTTTTCTCTTTTAACTGCGCGAAAAGCATGTATTCGTGCTTAATACAACGAAACAAGCTGTTTTTGACCGAAACGAGCTAAATCTGAACACATCGGTTTTACAAGTATCCACGTGATAATCGTCAAAACGTTTTCTCTTATAACTGCGCGAAAAGCATGTATTCTTGCTTAATACAACGAAACAAGCTGTTTTAGACCTAAACGAGCTAAATCACAACACATCGGTTTTACAAGTGTCTCTCTAATACGCGTCAAAACTTTTTCTCTTATAACTGCGCGAAAAGCATGTATTCTTGCTTAATACAACGAAACAAGCTGTTTTAAACCGAAACGAGCTAAATTTGAACACATCGGTTTTACAAGTATCCACGTGATATTCGTCAAAACTTTTTCTCTTATAACTGCGCGAAAAGCATGTATTCTTGCTTAATACAGCGAAACAAGCTGTTTTAGACCGAAATGAGCTAAATCACAACACATCGGTTTTACAAGTTTTCCTCTGATACGCGTCAAAACTTTTTCTCTTATAACTGCGCGAAAAGCATGTATTCTTGCTTAATACAGCGAAACAAGCTGTTTTAGACCGAAACGAGCTAAATCACAACACATCGGTTTTACAAGTGTTCCTCTGATACGCGTCAAAACTTTTTCTCTTATAACGGCGCGAAAAGCATGTATTCTTGCTTAATACAGCGAAACAAGCTGTTTTAGACCGAAACGAGCTAAATCACAACACATCGATATTACAAGTGTTCCACGTGATACTCGTCAAAACTTTTTCTCTTTTAACTGCGCGAAAAGCATGTATTCGTGCTTAATACAACGAAACAAGCTGTTTTAGACCGAAACGAGCTAAATCTGAACACATCGGTTTTACAAGTATCCACGTGATACTCGTCAAAACTTTTTCTCTTATAACTGCGCGAAAAGCATGTATTCTTGCTTAATACAACGAAACAAGCTGTTTTAGACCGAAACGAGCTAAATCACAACACATCGGTTTTACAAGTGTCTCTCTAATACGCGTCAAAACTTTTTCTCTTATAACTGCGCGAAAAGCATGTATTCTTGCTTAATACAACGAAACAAGCTGTTTTAAACCGAAACGAGCTAAATCTGAACACATCGGTTTTACAAGTATCCACGTGATATTCGTCAAGAGTTTTTCTCTTATAACTGCGCGAAAAGCATGTATTCTTGCTTAATACAGCGAAACAAGCTGTTTTAGACCGAAACGAGCTAAATCACAACACATCGGTTTTACAAGTGTCTCTCTAATACGCGTCAAAACTTTTTCTCTTATAACTGCGCGAAAAGCATGTATTCTTGCTTAATACAACGAAACAAGCTGTTTTAAACCGAAACGAGCTAAATCTGAACACATCGGTTTTACAAGTATCCACGTGATATTCGTCAAAACTTTTTCTCTTATAACTGCGCGAAAAGCATGTATTCTTGCTTAATACAGCGAAACAAGCTGTTTTAGACCGAAACGAGCTAAATCATAACACATCGGTTTTACAAGTGTTCCTCTGATACGCGTCAAAACTTTTTCTCTTATAACGGCGCGAAAAGCATGTATTCTTGCTTAATACAGCGAAACAAGCTGTTTTAGACCGAAACGAGCTAAATCACAACACATCGGTATTACAAGTGTTCCACGTGATACTCGTCAAAACTTTTTCTCTTTTAACTGCGCGAAAAGCATGTATTCGTGCCTAATACAACGAAACAAGCTGTTTTAGACCGAAACGAGCTAAATCTGAACATATCGGTACTACAAGTGTTCCACGTGATACTCGTCAAAACTTTTTCTCTTATAACTGCGCGAAAAGCATGTATTTTTGCTTAATACAGCGAAACAAGTTGTTTTAGACCGAAACGAGCTAAATCACAACACATCGGTATTACAAGTGTTCCACGTGATACTCGTCAAAACTTTTTCTCTTTTAACTGCGCGAAAAGCATGTATTCGTGCTTAATACAACGAAACAAGCTGTTTTTGACCGAAACGAGCTAAATCTGAACACATCGGTTTTACAAGTATCCACGTGATACTCGTCAAAACTTTTTCTCTTATAACTGCGCGAAAAGCATGTATTCTTGCTTAATACAACGAAACAAGCTGTTTTAGACCGAAACGAGCTAAATCACAACACATCGGTTTTACAAGTGTTCCTCTGATACGCGTCAAAACTTTTTCTCTTATAACTGCGCGAAAAGCATGTATTCTTGCTTAATAAAGCGAAACGAGCTGTTTTAGACCGAAACGAGCTAAATCACAAAACATCGGTTTTACAAGTGTTCCTCTGATACGCGTCAAAACTTTTTCTCTTATAACTGCGCGAAAAGCATGTATTCTTGCTTAATACAGCGAAACAAGCTGTTTTAGACCGAAATGAGCTAAATCACAACACATCGGTTTTACAAGTGTTCCTCTGATACGCGTCAAAACTTTTTCTCTTATAACTGCGCGAAAAGCATGTATTCTTGCTTAATACAGCGAAACAAGCTGTTTTAGACCGAAACGAGCTAAATCACAACACATCGGTATTACAAGTGTTCCACGTGATACTCGTCAAAACTTTTTCTCTTTTAACTGCGCGAAAAGCATGTATTCGTGCTTAATACAACGAAACAAGCTGTTTTTGACCGAAACGAGCTAAATCTGAACACATCGGTTTTACAAGTATCCACGTGATACTCGTCAAAACTTTTTCTCTTATAACTGCGCGAAAAGCATGTATTCTTGCTTAATACAACGAAACAAGCTGTTTTTGACCGAAACGAGCTAAATCACAACACATCGGTTTTACAAGTGTCACTCTAATACGCGTCAAAACTTTTTCTCTTATAACTGCGCGAAAAGCATGTATTCTTGCTTAATACAACGAAACAAGCTGTTTTAGACCGAAACGAGCTAAATCACAACACATCGGTTTTACAAGTGTCTCTGATACGCGTCAAAACTTTTTCTTCTATAACTGCGCGTAAAGCATGTATTCGTGCTTAATACAACGAAACAAGCTGTTTTAGACCGAAACGAGCTAAATCTGAACACATCGGTTTTACAAGTGTTCCTCTGATACGCGTCAAAACTTTTTCTCTTATAACTGCGCGAAAAGCATGTATTCTTGCTTAATACAGCGAAACAAGCTGTTTTAGACAGAAACGAGCTAAATCACAACACATCGGTTTTACAAGTGTTCCTCTGATACGCGTCCAAACTTTTTCTCTTATAACTGCGCGAAAAGCTTGTATTCTTGCTTAATACAGCGAAACAAGCTGTTTTAGACCGAAACGAGCTAAATCACAACACATCGGTTTTACAAGTGTTCCTCTGATACGCGTCAAAACTTTTTCTCTTATAACTGCGCGAAAAGCATGTATTCTTGCTTAATACAGCGAAACAAGCTGTTTTAGACCGAAATGAGCTGAATCACAACACATCGGTTTTACAAGTGTTCCTCTGATACGCGTCAAAACTTTTTCTCTTATAACTGCGCGAAAAGCATGTATTCTTGCTTAATACAGCGAAACAAGCTGTTTTAGACCGAAACGAGCTAAATCACAACACATCGGTATTACAAGTGTTCCACGTGATACTCGTCAAAACTTTTTCTCTTTTAACTGCGCGAAAAGCATGTATTCATGCTTAATACAACGAAACAAGCTGTTTTTGACCGAAACGAGCTAAATCTGAACACATCGGTTTTACAAGTATCCACGTGATACTCGTCAAAACTTTTTCTCTTATAACTGCGCGAAAAGCATGTATTCTTGCTTAATACAACGAAACAAGCTGTTTTTGACCGAAACGAGCTAAATCACAACACATCGGTTTTACAAGTGTCTCTCTAATACGCGTCAAAACTTTTTCTCTTATAACTGCGCGAAAAGCATGTATTCTTGCTTAATACAACGAAACAAGCTGTTTTAGACCGAAACGAGCTAAATCTGAACACATCGGTTTTACAAGTATCCACGTGATACTCGTCAAAACTTTTTCTCTTATAACTGCGCGAAAAGCATGTATTCTTGCTTAATACAGCGAAACAAGCTGTTTTAGACCGAAATGAGCTAAATCACAACACATCGGTATTACAAGTGTTCCACGTGATACTCGTCAAAACTTTTTCTCTATAACTGCGCGAAAAGCATGTATTCGTGCCTAATACAACGAAACAAGCTGTTTTAGACCGAAACGAGCTAAATCTGAACACATCGGTTTTACAAGTATCCACGTAATACTCGTCAACTTTTTCTCTTATAACTGCGCGAAAAGCATGTATTCTTGCTTAATACAGCGAAACAAGCTGTTTTAGACCGAAACGAGCTAAATCACAACACATCGGTATTACAAGTGTTCCACGTGATACTCGTCAAAACTTTTTCTCTTTTAACTGCGCGAAAAGCATGTATTCATGCTTAATACAACGAAACAAGCTGTTTTTGACCGAAACGAGCTAAATCTGAACACATCGGTTTTACAAGTATCCACGTGATACTCGTCAAAACTTTTTCTCTTATAACTGCGCGAAAAGCATGTATTCTTGCTTAATACAACGAAACAAGCTGTTTTTGACCGAAACGAGCTAAATCACAACACATCGGTTTTACAAGTGTCTCTCTAATACGCGTCAAAACTTTCTCTCTTTTAACTGCGCGAAAAGCATGTATTCTTGCTTAATACAACGAAACAAGCTGTTTTAGACCGAAACGAGCTAAATCTGAACACATCGGTTTTACAAGTATCCACGTGATACTCGTCAAAACTTTTACTCTTTTAACTGCGCGAAAAGCATGTATTCTTGCTTAATACAGAAAAACAAGCTGTTTTAGACCGAAATGAGCTAAATCACAACACATCGGTTTTACAAGTGTTCCTCTGATAAGCGTCAAAACTTTTTCTTTTATACCTGCGCGAAAAGCATGTATTCTTGCTTAATACAGCGAATCAAGTTGTTTTAGACCGAAACGAGCTAAATCACAACACATCGGTAATACAAGTGTTCCACGTGATACTCGTCAAAACTTTTTCTCTTATAACTGCGCAAAAAGCATGTATTCTTGCTTAATACAGCGAAACAAGCTCTTTTTGACCGAAAGGAGGTAAATCTGAACACATCGGTTTTACAAGTATCCACGTGATACTCGTCAAAACTTTTCTCTTATAACTGCGCGAAAAGCATGTATTCTTGCTTAATACAACGAAACAAGCTGTTTTAGACCGAAACGAGCTAATCACAACACATCGGTTTTACAAGTGTCTCTCTAATACGCGTCAAAACTTTTTCTCTTATAACTGCGCGAAAAGCATGTATTCTTGCTTAATACAGCGAAACAAGCTGTTTTAGACCGAAACGAGCTAAATCACAACACCGGTATTACAAGCGTTCCACGTGATACTCGTCAAAACTTTTTCTCTTTTAACTGCGCGAAAAGCATGTATTCGTGCTTAATACAACGAAACAAGCTGTTTTTGACCGAAACGAGCTAAATCTGAACACATCGGTTTTACAAGTACCACGTGATACTCGTCAAAACTTTTTCTCTTATAACTGCGCGAAAAGCATGTATTCTTGCTTAATACAACGAAACAAGCTGTTTTAGACCGAAACGAGCTAAATCACAACACATCGGTTTTACAAGTGTCTCTCTAATACGCGTCAAAACTTTTTCTCTTATAACTGCGCGAAAAGCATGTATTCTTGCTTAATACAACGAAACAAGCTGTTTTAGACCGAAACGAGCTAAATCTGAACACATCGGTTTTACAAGTATCCACGTGATACTCGTCAAAACTTTTTCTTTTATAACGGCGCGAAAAGCATGTATTCTTGCTTAATACAGCGAAACAAGCTGTTTTAGACCGAAATGAGCTAAATCACAACACATCGGTTTTACAAGTGTTCCTCTGATAGGCGTCAAAACTTTTTCTTTTATAACTGCGCGAAAAGCATGTATTCTTGCTTAATACAGCGAAACAAGCTGTTTTAGACCGAAACGAGCTAAATCACAACACATCGGTTTTACAAGTGTTCCTCTGATACGCGTCAAAACTTTTTCTCTTATAACGGCGCGAAAAGCATGTATTCTTGCTTAATACAGCGAAACAAGCTGTTTTAGACCGAAACGAGCTAAATCTGAACACATCGGTTTTACAAGTATCCACGTGATACTCGTCAAAACTTTTTCTCTTATAACTGCGCGAAAAGCATGTATTCTTGCTTAATACAACGAAACAAGCTGTTTTAAACCGAAACGAGCTAAATCTGAACACATCGGTTTTACAAGTATCCACGTGATATTCGTCAAAACTTTTTCTCTTATAACTGCGCGAAAAGCATGTATTCTTGCTTAATACAGCGAAACAAGCTGTTTTAGACCGAAATGAGCTAAATCACAACACATCGGTTTTACAAGTTTTCCTCTGATACGCGTCAAAACTTTTTCTCTTATAACTGCGCGAAAAGCATGTATTCTTGCTTAATACAGCGAAACAAGCTGTTTTAGACCGAAACGAGCTAAATCATAACACATCGGTTTTACAAGTGTTCCTCTGATACGCGTCAAAACTTTTTCTCTTATAACGGCGCGAAAAGCATGTATTCTTGCTTAATACAGCGAAACAAGCTGTTTTAGACCGAAACGAGCTAAATCACAACACATCGGTATTACAAGTGTTCCACGTGATACTCGTCAAAACTTTTTCTCTTTTAACTGCGCGAAAAGCATGTATTCGTGCCTAATACAACGAAACAAGCTGTTTTAGACCGAAACGAGCTAAATCTGAACATATCGGTTTTACAAGTATCCACGTGATACTCGTCAAAACTTTTTCTCTTATAACTGCGCGAAAAGCATGTATTCTTGCTTAATACAGCGAAACAAGCTGTTTTAGACCGAAATGAGCTAAATCACAACACATCGGTTTTACAAGTGTTCCTCTGATACGCGTCAAAACTTTTTCTTTTATAAATGCGCGAAAAGCATGTATTCTTGCTTAATACAGCGAAACAAGCTGTTTTAGACCGAAACGAGCTAAATCACAACACATCGGTATTACAAGTGTTCCACGTGATACTCGTCAAAACTTTTTCTATTTTAACTGCACGAAAAGCATGTATTCGTGCTTAATACAACGAAACAAGCTGTTTTTGACCGAAACGAGCTAAATCTGAACACATCGGTTTTACAAGTATCCACGTGATACTCGTCAAAACTTTTTCTCTTATAACTGCGCGAAAAGCATGTATTCTTGCTTAATACAACGAAACAAGCTGTTTTAGACCGAAACGAGCTAATCACAACACATCGGTTTTACAAGTGTCTCTCTAATACGCGTCAAAACTTTTTCTCTTATAACTGCGCGAAAAGCATGTATTCTTGCTTAATACAACGAAACAAGCTGTTTTAGACCGAAACGAGCTAAATCTGAACACATCGGTTTCACAAGTATCCACGTGATACTCGTCAAAACTTTTTCTCTTATAACTGCGCGAAAAGCATGTATTCTTGCTTAATACAGCGAATCAAGTTGTTTTAGACCGAAACGAGATAAATCACAACACATCGGTACTACAAGTGTCTCTCTAATACGCGTCAAAACTTTCTCTCTTTTAACTGCGCGAAAAGCATGTATTCTTGCTTAATACAACGAAACAAGCTGTTTTAGACCGAAACGAGCTAAATCTGAACACATCGGTTTTACAAGTATCCACGTGATACTCGTCAAAACTTTTACTCTTTTAACTGCGCGAAAAGCATGTATTCTTGCTTAATACAGAAAAACAAGCTGTTTTAGACCGAAATGAGCTAAATCACAACACATCGGTTTTACAAGTGTTCCTCTGATAAGCGTCAAAACTTTTTCTTTTATACCTGCGCGAAAAGCATGTATTCTTGCTTAATACAGCGAATCAAGTTGTTTTAGACCGAAACGAGCTAAATCACAACACATCGGTAATACAAGTGTTCCACGTGATACTCGTCAAAACTTTTTCTCTTATAACTGCGCAAAAAGCATGTATTCTTGCTTAATACAGCGAAACAAGCTCTTTTTGACCGAAAGGAGGTAAATCTGAACACATCGGTTTTACAAGTATCCACGTGATACTCGTCAAAACTTTTCTCTTATAACTGCGCGAAAAGCATGTATTCTTGCTTAATACAACGAAACAAGCTGTTTTAGACCGAAACGAGCTAATCACAACACATCGGTTTTACAAGTGTCTCTCTAATACGCGTCAAAACTTTTTCTCTTATAACTGCGCGAAAAGCATGTATTCTTGCTTAATACAGCGAAACAAGCTGTTTTAGACCGAAACGAGCTAAATCACAACACCGGTATTACAAGCGTTCCACGTGATACTCGTCAAAACTTTTTCTCTTTTAACTGCGCGAAAAGCATGTATTCGTGCTTAATACAACGAAACAAGCTGTTTTTGACCGAAACGAGCTAAATCTGAACACATCGGTTTTACAAGTACCACGTGATACTCGTCAAAACTTTTTCTCTTATAACTGCGCGAAAAGCATGTATTCTTGCTTAATACAACGAAACAAGCTGTTTTAGACCGAAACGAGCTAAATCACAACACATCGGTTTTACAAGTGTCTCTCTAATACGCGTCAAAACTTTTTCTCTTATAACTGCGCGAAAAGCATGTATTCTTGCTTAATACAACGAAACAAGCTGTTTTAGACCGAAACGAGCTAAATCTGAACACATCGGTTTTACAAGTATCCACGTGATACTCGTCAAAACTTTTTCTTTTATAACGGCGCGAAAAGCATGTATTCTTGCTTAATACAGCGAAACAAGCTGTTTTAGACCGAAATGAGCTAAATCACAACACATCGGTTTTACAAGTGTTCCTCTGATAGGCGTCAAAACTTTTTCTTTTATAACTGCGCGAAAAGCATGTATTCTTGCTTAATACAGCGAAACAAGCTGTTTTAGACCGAAACGAGCTAAATCACAACACATCGGTTTTACAAGTGTTCCTCTGATACGCGTCAAAACTTTTTCTCTTATAACGGCGCGAAAAGCATGTATTCTTGCTTAATACAGCGAAACAAGCTGTTTTAGACCGAAACGAGCTAAATCTGAACACATCGGTTTTACAAGTATCCACGTGATACTCGTCAAAACTTTTTCTCTTATAACTGCGCGAAAAGCATGTATTCTTGCTTAATACAACGAAACAAGCTGTTTTAAACCGAAACGAGCTAAATCTGAACACATCGGTTTTACAAGTATCCACGTGATATTCGTCAAAACTTTTTCTCTTATAACTGCGCGAAAAGCATGTATTCTTGCTTAATACAGCGAAACAAGCTGTTTTAGACCGAAATGAGCTAAATCACAACACATCGGTTTTACAAGTTTTCCTCTGATACGCGTCAAAACTTTTTCTCTTATAACTGCGCGAAAAGCATGTATTCTTGCTTAATACAGCGAAACAAGCTGTTTTAGACCGAAACGAGCTAAATCATAACACATCGGTTTTACAAGTGTTCCTCTGATACGCGTCAAAACTTTTTCTCTTATAACGGCGCGAAAAGCATGTATTCTTGCTTAATACAGCGAAACAAGCTGTTTTAGACCGAAACGAGCTAAATCACAACACATCGGTATTACAAGTGTTCCACGTGATACTCGTCAAAACTTTTTCTCTTTTAACTGCGCGAAAAGCATGTATTCGTGCCTAATACAACGAAACAAGCTGTTTTAGACCGAAACGAGCTAAATCTGAACATATCGGTTTTACAAGTATCCACGTGATACTCGTCAAAACTTTTTCTCTTATAACTGCGCGAAAAGCATGTATTCTTGCTTAATACAGCGAAACAAGCTGTTTTAGACCGAAATGAGCTAAATCACAACACATCGGTTTTACAAGTGTTCCTCTGATACGCGTCAAAACTTTTTCTTTTATAAATGCGCGAAAAGCATGTATTCTTGCTTAATACAGCGAAACAAGCTGTTTTAGACCGAAACGAGCTAAATCACAACACATCGGTATTACAAGTGTTCCACGTGATACTCGTCAAAACTTTTTCTATTTTAACTGCACGAAAAGCATGTATTCGTGCTTAATACAACGAAACAAGCTGTTTTTGACCGAAACGAGCTAAATCTGAACACATCGGTTTTACAAGTATCCACGTGATACTCGTCAAAACTTTTTCTCTTATAACTGCGCGAAAAGCATGTATTCTTGCTTAATACAACGAAACAAGCTGTTTTAGACCGAAACGAGCTAATCACAACACATCGGTTTTACAAGTGTCTCTCTAATACGCGTCAAAACTTTTTCTCTTATAACTGCGCGAAAAGCATGTATTCTTGCTTAATACAACGAAACAAGCTGTTTTAGACCGAAACGAGCTAAATCTGAACACATCGGTTTCACAAGTATCCACGTGATACTCGTCAAAACTTTTTCTCTTATAACTGCGCGAAAAGCATGTATTCTTGCTTAATACAGCGAATCAAGTTGTTTTAGACCGAAACGAGCTAAATCACAACACATCGGTACTACAAGTGTTCCACGTGATACTCGTCAAAACTTTTTCTCTTATAACTGCGCGAAAAGCATGTATTTTTGCTTAATACAGCGAAACAAGCTGTTTTAGACCGAAACGAGCTAAATCACAACACATCGGTATTACAAGTGTTCCACGTGATACTCGTCAAAACTTTTTCTCTTTTAACTGCGCGAAAAGCATGTATTCGTGCTTAATACAACGAAACAAGCTGTTTTTGACCGAAACGAGCTAAATCTGAACACATCGGTTTTACAAGTATCCACGTGATACTCGTCAAAACTTTTTCTCTTATAACTGCGCGAAAAGCATGTATTCTTGCTTAATACAACGAAACAAGCTGTTTTAGACCGAAACGAGCTAAATCACAACACATCGGTTTTACAAGTGTTCCTCTGATACGCGTCAAAACTTTTTCTCTTATAACTGCGCGAAAAGCATGTATTCTTGCTTAATACAGCGAAACAAGCTGTTTTAGACCGAAACGAGCTAAATCATAACACATCGGTTTTACAAGTGTTCCTCTGATACGCGTCAAAACTTTTTCTCTTATAACGGCGCGAAAAGCATGTATTCTTGCTTAATACAGCGAAACAAGCTGTTTTAGACCGAAACGAGCTAAATCACAACACATCGGTATTACAAGTGTTCCACGTGATACTCGTCAAAACTTTTTCTCTTTTAACTGCGCGAAAAGCATGTATTCGTGCCTAATACAACGAAACAAGCTGTTTTAGACCGAAACGAGCTAAATCTGAACATATCGGTTTTACAAGTATCCACGTGATACTCGTCAAAACTTTTTCTCTTATAACTGCGCGAAAAGCATGTATTCTTGCTTAATACAGCGAAACAAGCTGTTTTAGACCGAAATGAGCTAAATCACAACACATCGGTTTTACAAGTGTTCCTCTGATACGCGTCAAAACTTTTTCTTTTATAAATGCGCGAAAAGCATGTATTCTTGCTTAATACAGCGAAACAAGCTGTTTTAGACCGAAACGAGCTAAATCACAACACATCGGTATTACAAGTGTTCCACGTGATACTCGTCAAAACTTTTTCTATTTTAACTGCACGAAAAGCATGTATTCGTGCTTAATACAACGAAACAAGCTGTTTTTGACCGAAACGAGCTAAATCTGAACACATCGGTTTTACAAGTATCCACGTGATACTCGTCAAAACTTTTTCTCTTATAACTGCGCGAAAAGCATGTATTCTTGCTTAATACAACGAAACAAGCTGTTTTAGACCGAAACGAGCTAATCACAACACATCGGTTTTACAAGTGTCTCTCTAATACGCGTCAAAACTTTTTCTCTTATAACTGCGCGAAAAGCATGTATTCTTGCTTAATACAACGAAACAAGCTGTTTTAGACCGAAACGAGCTAAATCTGAACACATCGGTTTCACAAGTATCCACGTGATACTCGTCAAAACTTTTTCTCTTATAACTGCGCGAAAAGCATGTATTCTTGCTTAATACAGCGAATCAAGTTGTTTTAGACCGAAACGAGCTAAATCACAACACATCGGTACTACAAGTGTTCCACGTGATACTCGTCAAAACTTTTTCTCTTATAACTGCGCGAAAAGCATGTATTTTTGCTTAATACAGCGAAACAAGCTGTTTTAGACCGAAACGAGCTAAATCACAACACATCGGTATTACAAGTGTTCCACGTGATACTCGTCAAAACTTTTTCTCTTTTAACTGCGCGAAAAGCATGTATTCGTGCTTAATACAACGAAACAAGCTGTTTTTGACCGAAACGAGCTAAATCTGAACACATCGGTTTTACAAGTATCCACGTGATACTCGTCAAAACTTTTTCTCTTATAACTGCGCGAAAAGCATGTATTCTTGCTTAATACAACGAAACAAGCTGTTTTAGACCGAAACGAGCTAAATCACAACACATCGGTTTTACAAGTGTTCCTCTGATACGCGTCAAAACTTTTTCTCTTATAACTGCGCGAAAAGCATGTATTCTTGCTTAATACAGCGAAACAAGCTGTTTTAGACCGAAACGAGCTAAATCACAAAACATCGGTTTTACAAGTGTTCCTCTGATACGCGTCAAAACTTTTTCTCTTATAACTGCGCGAAAAGCATGTATTCTTGCTTAATACAGCGAAACAAGCTGTTTTAGACCGAAATGAGCTAAATCACAACACATCGGTTTTACAAGTGTTCCTCTGATACGCGTCAAAACTTTTTCTCTTATAACTGCGCGAAAAGCATGTATTCTTGCTTAATACAGCGAAACAAGCTGTTTTAGACCGAAACGAGCTAAATCACAACACATCGGTATTACAAGTGTTCCACGTGATACTCGTCAAAACTTTTTCTCTTTTAACTGCGCGAAAAGCATGTATTCGTGCTTAATACAACGAAACAAGCTGTTTTTGACCGAAACGAGCTAAATCTGAACACATCGGTTTTACAAGTATCCACGTGATACTCGTCAAAACTTTTTCTCTTATAACTGCGCGAAAAGCATGTATTCTTGCTTAATACAACGAAACAAGCTGTTTTTGACCGAAACGAGCTAAATCACAACACATCGGTTTTACAAGTGTCACTCTAATACGCGTCAAAACCTTTTCTCTTATAACTGCGCGAAAAGCATGTATTCTTGCTTAATACAACGAAACAAGCTGTTTTAGACCGAAACGAGCTAAATCACAACACATCGGTTTTACAAGTGTCTCTGATACGCGTCAAAACTTTTTCTTCTATAACTGCGCGTAAAGCATGTATTCGTGCTTAATACAACGAAACAAGCTGTTTTAGACCGAAACGAGCTAAATCTGAACACATCGGTTTTACAAGTGTTCCTCTGATACGCGTCAAAACTTTTTCTCTTATAACTGCGCGAAAAGCATGTATTCTTGCTTAATACAGCGAAACAAGCTGTTTTAGACAGAAACGAGCTAAATCACAACACATCGGTTTTACAAGTGTTCCTCTGATACGCGTCAAAACTTTTTCTCTTATAACTGCGCGAAAAGCTTGTATTCTTGCTTAATACAGCGAAACAAGCTGTTTTAGACCGAAACGAGCTAAATCACAACACATCGGTTTTACAAGTGTTCCTCTGATACGCGTCAAAACTTTTTCTCTTATAACTGCGCGAAAAGCATGTATTCTTGCTTAATACAGCGAAACAAGCTGTTTTAGACCGAAATGAGCTAAATCACAACACATCGGTTTTACAAGTGTTCCTCTGATACGCGTCAAAACTTTGTCTCTTATAACTGCGCGAAAAGCATGTATTCTTGCTTAATACAGCGAAACAAGCTGTTTTAGGACCGAAACGAGCTAAATCACAACACATCGGTATTACAAGTGTTCCACGTGATACTCGTCAAAACTTTTTCTCTTTTAACTGCGCGAAAAGCCTGTATTCATGCTTAATACAACGAAACAAGCTGTTTTGACCGAAACGAGCTAAATCTGAACACATCGGTTTTACAAGTATCCACGTGATACTCGTCAAAACTTTTTCTCTTATAACTGCGCGAAAAGCATGTATTCTTGCTTAATACAACGAAACAAGCTGTTTTTGACCGAAACGAGCTAAATCACAACACATCGGTTTTACAAGTGTCTCTCTAATACGCGTCAAAACTTTTTCTCTTATAACTGCGCGAAAAGCATGTATTCTTGCTTAATACAACGAAACAAGCTGTTTTAGACCGAAACGAGCTAAATCTGAACACATCGGTTTTACAAGTATCCACGTGATACTCGTCAAAACTTTTTCTCTTATAACTGCGCGAAAAGCATGTATTCTTGCTTAATACAGCGAAACAAGCTGTTTTAGACCGAAATGAGCTAAATCACAACACATCGGTATTACAAGTGTTCCACGTGATACTCGTCAAAACTTTTTCTCTATAACTGCGCGAAAAGCATGTATTCGTGCCTAATACAACGAAACAAGCTGTTTTAGACCGAAACGAGCTAAATCTGAACACATCGGTTTTACAAGTATCCACGTGATACTCGTCAACTTTTCTCTTATAACTGCGCGAAAAGCATGTATTCTTGCTTAATACAACGAAACAAGCTGTTTTAGACCGGAACGAGCTAAATCACAACACATCGGTTTTACAAGTGTCTCTGATACGCGTCAAAACTTTTTCTTCTATACCTGCACGTAAAGCATGTATTCGTGCTTAATAAACGAAACAAGCTGTTTTAGACCGAAACGAGCTAAATCTGAACACATCGGTTTTACAAGTGTTCCTCTGATACGCGTCAAAACTTTTTCTCTTATAACTGCGCGAAAAGCATGTATTCTTGCTTAATACAGCGAAACAAGCTGTTTTAGACCGAAACGAGCTAAATCACAACACATCGGTTTTACAAGTGTTCCTCTGATACGCGTCAAAACTTTTTCTCTTATAACTGCGCGAAAAGCATGTATTCTTGCTTAATACAGCGAAACAAGCTGTTTTTGACCGAAACGAGCTAAATCTGAACACATCGGTTTTACAAGTATCCACGTGATACTCGTCAAAACTTTTTCTCTTATAACTGCGCGAAAAGCATGTATTCTTGCTTAATACAACGAAACAAGCTGTTTTTGACCGAAACGAGCTAAATCACAACACATCGGTTTTACAAGTGTCTCTCTAATACGCGTCAAAACTTTTTCTCCTATAACTGCGCGAAAAGCATGTATTCTTGCTTAATACAACGAAACAAGCTGTTTTAGACCGAAACGAGCTAAATCTGAACACATCGGTTTTACAAGTATCCACGTGATACTCGTCAAAACTTTTTCTCTTATAACTGCGCGAAAAGCATGTATTCTTGCTTAATACAGCGAAACAAGCTGTTTTAGACCGAAATGAGCTAAATCACAACACATCGGTATTACAAGTGTTCCACGTGATACTCGTCAAAACTTTTTCTCTTATAACTGCGCGAAAAGCATGCATTCGTGCCTAATACAACGAAACAAGCTGTTTTAGACCGAAACGAGCTAAATCTGAACACATCGGTTTTACAAGTATCCACGTGATACTCGTCTTTTTCTCTTATAACTGCGCGAAAAGCATGTATTCTTGCTTAATACAACGAAACAAGCTGTTTTAGACCGGAACGAGCTAAATCACAACACATCGGTTTTACAAGTGTCTCTGATACGCGTCAAAACTTTTTCTTCTATACCTGCGCGTAAAGCATGTATTCGTGCTTAATACAACGAAACAAGCTGTTTTAGACCGAAACGAGCTAAATTTGAACACATCGGTTTTACAAGTGTTCCTCTGATACGCGTCAAAAACTTTTTCTCTTATAACTGCGCGAAAAGCATGTATTCTTGCTTAATACAGCGAAACAAGCTGTTTTAGACCGAAACGAGCTAAATCACAACACATCGGTTTTACAAGTGTTCCTCTGATACGCGTCAAAACTTTTTCTCTTATAACTGCGCGAAAAGCATGTATTCTTGCTTAATACAGCGAAACAAGCTGTTTTAGACCGAAACGAGCTAAATCACAACACATCGGTTTTACAAGTGTTCCTCTGATACGCGTCAAAACTTTTTCTCTTATAACGGCGCGAAAAGCATGTATTCTTGCTTAATACAGCGAAACAAGCTGTTTTAGACCGAAACGAGCTAAATCACAACACATCGGTATTACAAGTGTTCCACGTGATACTCGTCAAAACTTTTTCTCTTATAACTGCGCGAAAAGCATGTATTCGTGCCTAATACAACGAAACAAGCTGTTTTAGACCGAAACGAGCTAAATCTGAACACATCGGTTTTACAAGTATCCACGTGATACTCGTCAACTTTTTCTCTTATAACTGCGCGAAAAGCATGTATTCTTGCTTAATACAACGAAACAAGCTGTTTTAGACCGGAACGAGCTAAATCACAACACATCGGTTTTACAAGTGTCTCTGATACGCGTCAAAACTTTTTCTTCTATACCTGCGCGTAAAGCATGTATTCGTGCTTAATACAACGAAACAAGCTGTTTTAGACCGAAACGAGCTAAATTTGAACACATCGGTTTTACAAGTGTTCCTCTGATACGCGTCAAAACTTTTTCTCTTATAACTGCGCGAAAAGCATGTATTCTTGCTTAATACAACGAAACAAGCTGTTTTAGACCGAAACGAGCTAAATCTGAACACATCGGTTTCACAAGTATCCACGTGATACTCGTCAAAACTTTTTCTCTTATAACTGCGCGAAAAGCATGTATTCTTGCTTAATACAGCGAATCAAGTTGTTTTAGACCGAAACGAGCTAAATCACAACACATCGGTACTACAAGTGTTCCACGTGATACTCGTCAAAACTTTTTCTCTTATAACTGCGCGAAAAGCATGTATTTTTGCTTAATACAGCGAAACAAGCTGTTTTAGACCGAAACGAGCTAAATCACAACACATCGGTATTACAAGTGTTCCACGTGATACTCGTCAAAACTTTTTCTCTTTTAACTGCGCGAAAAGCATGTATTCGTGCTTAATACAACGAAACAAGCTGTTTTTGACCGAAACGAGCTAAATCTGAACACATCGGTTTTACAAGTATCCACGTGATACTCGTCAAAACTTTTTCTCTTATAACTGCGCGAAAAGCATGTATTCTTGCTTAATACAACGAAACAAGCTGTTTTAGACCGAAACGAGCTAAATCACAACACATCGGTTTTACAAGTGTTCCTCTGATACGCGTCAAAACTTTTTCTCTTATAACTGCGCGAAAAGCATGTATTCTTGCTTAATACAGCGAAACAAGCTGTTTTAGACCGAAACGAGCTAAATCACAAAACATCGGTTTTACAAAGTGTTCCTCTGATACGCGTCAAAACTTTTTCTCTTATAACTGCGCGAAAAGCATGTATTCTTGCTTAATACAGCGAAACAAGCTGTTTTAGACCGAAATGAGCTAAATCACAACACATCGGTTTTACAAGTGTTCCTCTGATACGCGTCAAAACTTTTTCTCTTATAACTGCGCGAAAAGCATGTATTCTTGCTTAATACAGCGAAACAAGCTGTTTTAGACCGAAACGAGCTAAATCACAACACATCGGTATTACAAGTGTTCCACGTGATACTCGTCAAAACTTTTTCTCTTTTAACTGCGCGAAAAGCATGTATTCGTGCTTAATACAACGAAACAAGCTGTTTTTGACCGAAACGAGCTAAATCTGAACACATCGGTTTTACAAGTATCCACGTGATACTCGTCAAAACTTTTTCTCTTATAACTGCGCGAAAAGCATGTATTCTTGCTTAATACAACGAAACAAGCTGTTTTTGACCGAAACGAGCTAAATCACAACACATCGGTTTTACAAGTGTCACTCTAATACGCGTCAAAACCTTTTCTCTTATAACTGCGCGAAAAGCATGTATTCTTGCTTAATACAACGAAACAAGCTGTTTTAGACCGAAACGAGCTAAATCACAACACATCGGTTTTACAAGTGTCTCTGATACGCGTCAAAACTTTTTCTTCTATAACTGCGCGTAAAGCATGTATTCGTGCTTAATACAACGAAACAAGCTGTTTTAGACCGAAACGAGCTAAATCTGAACACATCGGTTTTACAAGTGTTCCTCTGATACGCGTCAAAACTTTTTCTCTTATAACTGCGCGAAAAGCATGTATTCTTGCTTAATACAGCGAAACAAGCTGTTTTAGACAGAAACGAGCTAAATCACAACACATCGGTTTTACAAGTGTTCCTCTGATACGCGTCAAAACTTTTTCTCTTATAACTGCGCGAAAAGCTTGTATTCTTGCTTAATACAGCGAAACAAGCTGTTTTAGACCGAAACGAGCTAAATCACAACACATCGGTTTTACAAGTGTTCCTCTGATACGCGTCAAAACTTTTTCTCTTATAACTGCGCGAAAAGCATGTATTCTTGCTTAATACAGCGAAACAAGCTGTTTTAGACCGAAATGAGCTAAATCACAACACATCGGTTTTACAAGTGTTCCTCTGATACGCGTCAAAACTTTTTCTCTTATAACTGCGCGAAAAGCATGTATTCTTGCTTAATACAGCGAAACAAGCTGTTTTAGACCGAAACGAGCTAAATCACAACACATCGGTATTACAAGTGTTCCACGTGATACTCGTCAAAACTTTTTCTCTTTTAACTGCGCGAAAAGCCTGTATTCATGCTTAATACAACGAAACAAGCTGTTTTTGACCGAAACGAGCTAAATCTGAACACATCGGTTTTACAAGTATCCACGTGATACTCGTCAAAACTTTTTCTCTTATAACTGCGCGAAAAGCATGTATTCTTGCTTAATACAACGAAACAAGCTGTTTTTGACCGAAACGAGCTAAATCACAACACATCGGTTTTACAAGTGTCTCTCTAATACGCGTCAAAACTTTTTCTCTTATAACTGCGCGAAAAGCATGTATTCTTGCTTAATACAACGAAACAAGCTGTTTTAGACCGAAACGAGCTAAATCTGAACACATCGGTTTTACAAGTATCCACGTGATACTCGTCAAAACTTTTTCTCTTATAACTGCGCGAAAAGCATGTATTCTTGCTTAATACAGCGAAACAAGCTGTTTAGACCGAAATGAGCTAAATCACAACACATCGGTATTACAAGTGTTCCACGTGATACTCGTCAAAACTTTTTCTCTATAACTGCGCGAAAAGCATGTATTCGTGCCTAATACAACGAAACAAGCTGTTTTAGACCGAAACGAGCTAAATCTGAACACATCGGTTTTACAAGTATCCACGTGATACTCGTCAACTTTTTCTCTTATAACTGCGCGAAAAGCATGTATTCTTGCTTAATACAACGAAACAAGCTGTTTTAGACCGGAACGAGCTAAATCACAACACATCGGTTTTACAAGTGTCTCTGATACGCGTCAAAACTTTTTCTTCTATACCTGCACGTAAAGCATGTATTCGTGCTTAATAAACGAAACAAGCTGTTTTAGACCGAAACGAGCTAAATCTGAACACATCGGTTTTACAAGTGTTCCTCTGATACGCGTCAAAACTTTTTCTCTTATAACTGCGCGAAAAGCATGTATTCTTGCTTAATACAACGAAACAAGCTGTTTTAGACCGGAACGAGCTAAATCACAACACATCGGTTTTACAAGTGTCTCTGATACGCGTCAAAACTTTTTCTTCTATACCTGCGCGTAAAGCATGTATTCGTGCTTAATACAACGAAACAAGCTGTTTTAGACCGAAACGAGCTAATTTGAACACATCGGTTTTACAAGTGTTCCTCTGATACGCGTCAAAACTTTTTCTCTTATAACTGCGCGAAAAGCATGTATTCTTGCTTAATACAGCGAAACAAGCTGTTTTAGACGGAAACGAGCTAAATCACAACACATCGGTTTTACAAGTGTTCCTCTGATACGCGTCAAAACTTTTTCTCTTATAACTGCGCGAAAAGCATGTATTCTTGCTTAATACAGCGAAACAAGCTGTTTTAGACCGAAACGAGCTAAATCACAACACATCGGTTTTACAAGTGTTCCTCTGATACGCGTCAAAACTTTTTCTCTTATAACGGCGCGAAAAGCATGTATTCTTGCTTAATACAGCGAAACAAGCTGTTTTAGACCGAAACGAGCTAAATCACAACACATCGGTATTACAAGTGTTCCACGTGATACTCGTCAAAACTTTTTCTCTTATAACTGCGCGAAAAGCATGTATTCGTGCCTAATACAACGAAACAAGCTGTTTTAGACCGAAACGAGCTAAATCTGAACACATCGGTTTTACAAGTATCCACGTGATACTCGTCAACTTTTTCTCTTATAACTGCGCGAAAAGCATGTATTCTTGCTTAATACAACGAAACAAGCTGTTTTAGACCGGAACGAGCTAAATCACAACACATCGGTTTTACAAGTGTCTCTGATACGCGTCAAAACTTTTTCTTCTATACCTGCGCGTAAAGCATGTATTCGTGCTTAATACAACGAAACAAGCTGTTTTAGACCGAAACGAGCTAAATTTGAACACATCGGTTTTACAAGTGTTCCTCTGATACGCGTCAAAACTTTTTCTCTTATAACTGCGCGAAAAGCATGTATTCTTGCTTAATACAGCGAAACAAGCTGTTTTAGACCGAAACGAGCTAAATCACAACACATCGGTTTTACAAGTATCCACGTGATACTCGTCAAAACGTTTTCTCTTATATCTGCGCGAAAAGCATGTATTCTTGCTTAATACAGCGAAACAAGCTGTTTTAGACCGAAATGAGCTAAATCACAACACATCGGTTTTACAAGTGTTCCTCTGATACGCGTCAAAACTTTTTCTTTTATAACTGCGCGAAAAGCATGTATTCTTGCTTAATACAACGAAACAAGCTGTTTTAGACCGAAACGAGCTAATCACAACACATCGGTTTTACAAGTGTCTCTCTAATACGCGTCAAAACTTTTTCTCTTATAACTGCGCGAAAAGCATGTATTCTTGCCTAATACAACGAAACAAGCTGTTTTAGACCGAAACGAGCTAAATCTGAACACATCGGTTTTACAAGTATCCACGTGATACTCGTCAAAACTTTTTCTCTTATAACTGCGCGAAAAGCATGTATTCTTGCTTAATACAGCGAATCAAGTTGTTTTAGACCGAAACGAGCTAAATCACAACACATCGGTACTACAAGTGTTCCACGTGATACTCGTCAAAACTTTTTCTCTTATAACTGCGCGAAAAGCATGTATTCTTGCTTAATACAGCGAAACAAGCTGTTTTAGACCGAAACGAGCTAAATCACAACACATCGGTATTACAAGTGTTCCACGTGATACTCGTCAAACTTTTTCTCTTTTAACTGCGCGAAAAGCATGTATTCGTGCTTAATACAACGAAACAAGCTGTTTTTGACCGAAACGAGCTAAATCTGAACACATCGGTTTTACAAGTATCCACGTGATACTCGTCAAAACTTTTTCTCTTATAACTGCGCGAAAAGCATGTATTCTTGCTTAATACAACGAAACAAGCTGTTTTAGACCGAAACGAGCTAAATCACAACACATCGGTTTTACAAGTGTCTCTCTAATACGCGTCAAAACTTTTTCTCCTATACTGCGCGAAAAGCATGTATTCTTGCTTAATACAACGAAACAAGCTGTTTTAGACCGAAACGAGCTAAATCTGAACACATCGGTTTTACAAGTATCCACGTGATACTCAAAACTTTTTCTCTTATAACTGCGCGAAAAGCATGTATTCATGCTTAATATAGCGAAACAAGCTGTTTTAGACCGAAATGAGCTAAATCACAACACATCGGTTTTACAAGTTTTCCTCTGATACGCGTCAAAACTTTTTCTTTTATAACTGCGCGAAAAGCATGTATTCTTGCTTAATACAGCGAATCAAGCTGTTTAAGACCGAAACGAGCTAAATCACAACACATCGGTATTACAAGTGTTCCACGTGATACTCGTCAAAACTTTTCTCTTATAACTGCGCGAAAAGCATGTATTCGTGCTTAATACAACGAAACAAGCTGTTTTAGACCGAAACGAGCTAAATCTGAACACATCGGTTTTACAAGTATCCACGTGATACTCGTCAACTTTTTCTCTTATAACTGCGCGAAAAGCATGTATTCTTGCTTAATACAACGAAACAAGCTGTTTTAGAAAACGAGCTAAATCTGAACACATCGGTTTTACAAGTGTTCCTCTGATACGCGTCAAAACTTTTTCTCTTATAACTGCGCGAAAAGCATGTATTCTTGCTTAATACAGCGAAACAAGCTGTTTTAGACAGAAACGAGCTAAATCACAACACATCGGTTTTACAAGTGTTCCTCTGATACGCGTCAAAACTTTTTCTCTTATAACTGCGCGAAAAGCATGTATTCTTGCTTAATACAGCGAAACAAGCTGTTTTAGACCGAAACGAGCTAAATCACAACACATCGGTTTTACAAGTGTTCCTCTGATACGCGTCAAAACTTTTTCTCTTATAACTGCGCGAAAAGCATGTATTCTTGCTTAATACAGCGAAACAAGCTGTTTTAGACCGAAATGAGCTAAATCACAACACATCGGTTTTACAAGTGTTCCTCTGATACGCGTCAAAACTTTTTCTCTTATAACTGCGCGAAAAGCATGTATTCTTGCTTAATACAGCGAAACAAGCTGTTTTAGACCGAAACGAGCTAAATCACAACACATCGGTATTACAAGTGTTCCACGTGATACTCGTCAAAACTTTTTCTCTTTTATCTGCGCGAAAAGCATGTATTCATGCTTAATACAACGAAACAAGCTGTTTTTGACCGAAACGAGCTAAATCTGAACACATCGGTTTTACAAGTATCCACGTGATACTCGTCAAAACTTTTTCTCTTATAACTGCGCGAAAAGCATGTATTCTTGCTTAATACAACAAAACAAGCTGTTTTTGACCGAAACGAGCTAAATCACAACACATCGGTTTTACAAGTGTCTCTCTAATACGCGTCAAAACTTTTTCTCTTATAACTGCGCGAAAAGCATGTATTCTTGCTTAATACAACGAACAAGCTGTTTTAGACCGAAACGAGCTAAATCTGAACACATCGGTTTTACAAGTATCCACGTGATACTCGTCGAAACTTTTTCTCTTATAACTGCGCGAAAAGCATGTATTCTTGCTTAATACAGCGAAACAAGCTGTTTTAGACCGAAATGAGCTAAATCACAACACATCGGTATTACGTGTTCCACGTGATACTCGTCAAAACTTTTTCTCTATAACTGCGCAAAAAGCATGTATTCGTGCCTAATACAACGAAACAAGCTGTTTTAGACCGAAACGAGCTAAATCTGAACACATCGGTTTTACAAGTATCCACGTGATACTCGTCAACTTTTTCTCTTATAACTGCGCGAAAAGCATGTATTCTTGCTTAATACAACGAAACAAGCTGTTTTAGACCGGAACGAGCTAAATCACAACACATCGGTTTTACAAGTGTCTCTGATACGCGTCAAAACTTTTTCTTCTATACCTGCGCGTAAAGCATGTATTCGTGCTTAATACAACGAAACAAGCTGTTTTAGACCGAAACGAGCTAAATCTGAACACATCGGTTTTACAAGTGTTCCTCTGATACGCGTCAAAACTTTTTCTCTTATAACTGCGCGAAAAGCATGTATTCTTGCTTAATACAGCGAAACAAGCTGTTTTAGACCGAAACGAGCTAAATCACAACACATCGGTTTTACAAGTGTTCCTCTGATACGCGTCAAAACTTTTTCTCTTATAACGGCGCGAAAAGCATGTATTCTTGCTTAATACAGCGAAACAAGCTGTTTTAGACCGAAACGAGCTAAATCACAACACATCGCTATTACAAGTGTTCCACGTGATACTCGTCAAAACTTTTTCTCTTTTAACTGCGCGAAAAGCATGTATTCGTGCTTAATACAACGAAACAAGCTGTTTTAGACCGAAACGAGCTAAATCTGAACACATCGGTTTTACAAGTATCCACGTGATACTCGTCAAAACTTTTTCTCTTATAACTGCGCGAAAAGCATGTATTCTTGCTTAATACAACGAAACAAGCTGTTTTAGACCGAAACGAGCTAAATCACAACACATCGGTTTTACAAGTGTCTCTCTAATACGCGTCAAAACTTTTTCTCTTATAACTGCGCGAAAAGCATGTATTCTTGCTTAATACAACGAAACAAGCTGTTTTAGACCGAAGGAGCTAAATCTGAACGTATCGGTTTTACAAGTATCCACGTGATACTCGTGAAAACTTTTTCTCTTATAACTGCGCGAAAAGCATGTATTCTTGCTTAATACAGCGAAACAAGCTGTTTTAGACCGAAATGAGCTAAATCACAACACATCGGTTTTACAAGTGTTCCTCTGATACGCGTCAAAAATTTTTCTTTTAATACTGCGCGATATTCTTGCTTAATACAGCGAAACAAGCTGTTTTAGACCGAAACGAGCTAAATCACAACACATCGGTATTACAAGTGTTCCATGTGATACTCGTCAAAACTTTTTCTCTTTTAACTGCACGAAAAGCATGTATTCGTGCTTAATACAACGAAACAAGCTGTTTTTGACCGAAACGAGCTAAATCTGAACACATCGGTTTTACAAGTATCCACGTGATACTCGTCAAAACTTTTTCTCTTATAACTGCGCGAAAAGCATGTATTCTTGCTTAATACAACGAAAACAAGCTGTTTTAGACCGAAACGAGCTAATCACAACACATCGGTTTTACAAGTGTCTCTCTAATACGCGTCAAAACTTTTTCTCTTATAACTGCGCGAAAAGCATGTATTCTTGCTTAATACAACGAAACAAGCTGTTTTAGACCGAAACGAGCTAAATCTGAACACATCGTTTCACAAGTATCCACGTGATACTCGTCAAAACTTTTTCTCTTATAACTGCGCGAAAAGCATGTATTTTTGCTTAATACAGCGAATCAAGTTGTTTTAGACCGAAACGAGCTAAAACACAACACATCGGTACTACAAGCGTTCCACGTGATACTCGTCAAAACTTTTTCTCTTATAACTGCCCGAAAAGCATGTATTCTTGCTTAATACAGCGAAACAAGCTGTTTTAGACCGAAACGAGCTAAATCACAACACATCGGTATTACAAGTGTTCCACGTGATACTCGTCAAAACTTTTTCTCTTTTAACTGCGCGAAAGCATGTATTCGTGCTTAATACAACGAAACAAGCTGTTTTTGACCGAAACGAGCTAAATCTGAACACATCGGTTTTACAAGTATCCACGTGATACTCGTCAAAACTTTTTCTCTTATAACTGCGCGAAAAGCATGTATTCTTGCTTAATACAACGAAACAAGCTGTTTTAGACCGAAACGAGCTAATTCACAACACATCGGTTTTACAAGTGTCTCTCTAATACGCGTCAAAACTTTTTCTCTTATAACTGCGCGAAAAGCATGTATTCTTGCTTAATACAACGAAACAAGCTGTTTTAGACCGAAACGAGCTAAATCTGAACACATCGGTTTTACAAGTGTTCCTCTGATACGCGTCAAAACTTTTTTCTTATAACTGCGCGAAAAGCATGTATTCTTGCTTAATACAGCGAAACAAGCTGTTTTAGACCGAAACGAGCTAAATCACAACACATCGGTTTTACAAGTGTTCCTCTGATACGCGTCAAAACTTTTTCTCTTATAACTGCGCGAAAAGCATGTATTCTTGCTTAATACAGCGAAACAAGCTGTTTTAGACCGAAACGAGCTAAATCACAACACATCGGTTTTACAAGTGTTCCTCTGATACGCGTCAAAACTTTTTCTCTTATAACTGCGCGAAAAGCATGTATTCTTGCTTAATACAGCGAAACAAGCTGTTTTAGACCGAAACGAGCTAAATCACAACACATCGGTTTTACAAGTGTTCCTCTGATACGCGTCAAAACTTTTCTCTTATAACTGCGCGAAAAGCATGTATTCTTGCTTAATACAGCGAAACAAGCTGTTTTAGACCGAAACGAGCTAAATCACAACACATCGGTTTTACAAGTGTTCCTCTGATACGCGTCAAAACTTTTTCTCTTATAACGGCGCGAAAAGCATGTATTCTTGCTTAATACAGCGAAACAAGCTGTTTTAGACCGAAACGAGCTAAATCACAACACATCGGTATTACAAGTGTTCCACGTGATACTCGTCAAAACTTTTTCTCTTTTAACTGCGCGAAAAGCATGTATTCGTGCTTAATACAACGAAACAAGCTGTTTTAGACCGAAACGAGCTAAATCTGAACACATCGGTTTTACAAGTATCCACGTGATACTCGTCAAAACTTTTTCTCTTATAACTGCGCGAAAAGCATGTATTCTTGCTTAATACAACGAAACAAGCTGTTTTAGACCGAAACGAGCTAAATCACAACACATCGGTTTTACAAGTGTCTCTCTAATACGCGTCAAAACTTTTTCTCTTATAACTGCGCGAAAAGCATGTATTCTTGCTTAATACAACGAAACAAGCTGTTTTAGACCGAAACGAGCTAAATCTGAACGTATCGGTTTTACAAGTATCCACGTGATACTCGTGAAAACTTTTTCTCTTATAACTGCGCGAAAAGCATGTATTCTTGCTTAATACAGCGAAACAAGCTGTTTTAGACCGAAATGAGCTAAATCACAACACATCGGTTTTACAAGTGTTCCTCTGATACGCGTCAAAAATTTTTCTTTTATAACTGCGCGAAAAGCATGTATTCTTGCTTAATACAGCGAAACAAGCTGTTTTAGACCGAAACGAGCTAAATCACAACACATCGGTATTACAAGTGTTCCATGTGATACTCGTCAAAACTTTTTCTCTTTTAACTGCACGAAAAGCATGTATTCGTGCTTAATACAACGAAACAAGCTGTTTTTGACCGAAACGAGCTAAATCTGAACACATCGGTTTTACAAGTATCCACGTGATACTCGTCAAAACTTTTTCTCTTATAACTGCGCGAAAAGCATGTATTCTTGCTTAATACAACGAAACAAGCTGTTTTAGACCGAAACGAGCTAATCACAACACATCGGTTTTACAAGTGTCTCTCTAATACGCGTCAAAACTTTTTCTCTTATAACTGCGCGAAAAGCATGTATTCTTGCTTAATACAACGAAACAAGCTGTTTTAGACCGAAACGAGCTAAATCTGAACACATCGGTTTCACAAGTATCCACGTGATACTCGTCAAAACTTTTTCTCTTATAACTGCGCGAAAAGCATGTATTTTTGCTTAATACAGCGAATCAAGTTGTTTTAGACCGAAACGAGCTAAAACACAACACATCGGTACTACAAGCGTTCCACGTGGTACTCGTCAAAACTTTTTCTCTTATAACTGCCCGAAAAGCATGTATTCTTGCTTAATACAGCGAAACAAGCTGTTTTAGACCGAAACGAGCTAAATCACAACACATCGGTATTACAAGTGTTCCACGTGATACTCGTCAAAACTTTTTCTCTTTTAACTGCGCGAAAAGCATATATTCGTGCTTAATACAACGAAACAAGCTGTTTTTGACCGAAACGAGCTAAATCTGAACACATCGGTTTTACAAGTATCCACGTGATACTCGTCAAAACTTTTTCTCTTATAACTGCGCGAAAAGCATGTATTCTTGCTTAATACAACGAAACAAGCTGTTTTAGACCGAAACGAGCTAATTCACAACACATCGGTTTTACAAGTGTCTCTCTAATATGCGTCAAAACTTTTTCTCTTATAACTGCGCGAAAAGCATGTATTCTTGCTTAATACAACGAAACAAGCTGTTTTAGACCGAAACGAGCTAAATCTGAACACATCGGTTTTACAAGTGTTCCTCTGATACGCGTCAAAACTTTTTTCTTATAACTGCGCGAAAAGCATGTATTCTTGCTTAATACAGCGAAACAAGCTGTTTTAGACCGAAACGAGCTAAATCACAACACATCGGTTTTACAAGTGTTCCTCTGATACGCGTCAAAACTTTTTCTCTTATAACTGCGCGAAAAGCATGTATTCTTGCTTAATACAGCGAAACAAGCTGTTTTAGACCGAAACGAGCTAAATCACAACACATCGGTTTTACAAGTGTTCCTCTGATACGCGTCAAAACTTTTTCTCTTATAACTGCGCGAAAAGCATGTATTCTTGCTTAATACAGCGAAACAAGCTGTTTTAGACCGAAATGAGCTAAATCAACACATCGGTTTTACAAGTGTTCCTCTGATACGCGTCAAAACTTTTTCTCTTATAACTGCGCGAAAAGCATGTATTCTTGCTTAATACAGCGAAACTAGCTGTTTTAGACCGAAACGAGCTAAATCACAACACATCGGTATTACAAGTGTTCCACGTGATACTCGTCAAAACTTTTTCTCTTTTACTGCGCGAAAAGCATGTATTCGTGCTTAATACAACGAAACAAGCTGTTTTTGACCGAATCGAGCTAAATCTGAACACATCGGTTTTACAAGTATCCACGTGATACTCGTCAAAACTTTTTCTCTTATAACTGCGCGAAAAGCATGTATTCTTGCTTAATACAACGAAACAAGCTGTTTTTGACCGAAACGAGCTAAATCACAACACATCGGTTTTACAAGTGTCACTCTAATACGCGTCAAAACTTTTTCTCTTATAACTGCGCGAAAAGCATGTATTCTTGCTTAATGCAACGAAACAAGCTGTTTTAGACCGAAACGAGCTAAATCTGAACACATCGGTTTTACAAGTATCCACGTGATACTCGTCAAAACTTTTTCTCTTATAACTGCGCGAAAAGCACGTATTCTTGCTTAATACAGCGAAACAAGCTGTTTTAGACCGAAATGAGCTAAATCACAACACATCGGTTTTACAAGTGTTCCTCTGATACGCGTCAAAACTTTTTCTTTTATAACTGCGCGAAAAGCATGTATTCTTGCTTAATACAGCGAAACAAGCTGTTTTAGACCGAAACGAGCTAAATCACAACACATCGGTATTACAAGTGTTCCACGTGATACTCGTCAAAACTTTTTCTCTTTTAACTGCGCGAAAAGCATGTATTCGTGCTTAATACAACGAAACAAGCTGTTTTTGACCGAAACGAGCTAAATCTGAACACATCGGTTTTACAAGTATCCACGTGATACTCGTCAAAACTTTTTCTCTTATAACTGCGCGAAAAGCATGTATTCTTGCTTAATACAGCGAATCAAGTTGTTTTAGACCGAAACGAGCTAAATCACAACACATCGGTACTACAAGTGTTCCACGTGATTCTCAAAACTTTTTCTCTTATAACTGCGCGAAAAGCATGTATTCTTGCTTAATACAGCGAGACAAGCTGTTTTAGACCGAAACGAGCTAAATCACAACACATCGGTATTACAAGTGTTCCACGTGATACTCGTCAAAACTTTTTCTCTTTTAACTGCGCGAAAAGCATGTATTCGTGCTTAATACAACGAAACAAGCTGTTTTTGACCGAAACGAGCTAAATCTGAACACATCGGTTTTAAAAGTATCCACGTGATAATCGTCAAAACGTTTTCTCTTATAACTGCGCGAAAAGCATGTATTCTTGCTTAATACAACGAAACAAGCTGTTTTAGACCGAAACGAGCTAAATCACAACACATCGGTTTTACAAGTGTCTCTCTAATACGCGTCAAAACTTTTTCTCTTATAACTGCGCGAAAAGCATGTATTCTTGCTTAATACAACGAAACAAGCTGTTTTAAACCGAAACGAGCTAAATCTGAACACATCGGTTTTACAAGTATCCACGTGATATTCGTCAAAACTTTTTCTCTTATAACTGCGCGAAAAGCATGTATTCTTGCTTAATACAGCGAAACAAGCTGTTTTAGACCGAAATGAGCTAAATCACAACACATCGGTTTTACAAGTTTTCCTCTGATACGCGTCAAAACTTTTTCTCTTATAACTGCGCGAAAAGCATGTATTCTTGCTTAATACAGCGAAACAAGCTGTTTTAGACCGAAACGAGCTAAATCACAACACATCGGTTTTACAAGTGTTCCTCTGATACGCGTCAAAACTTTTTCTCTTATAACGGCGCGAAAAGCATGTATTCTTGCTTAATACAGCGAAACAAGCTGTTTTAGACCGAAACGAGCTAAATCACAACACATCGATATTACAAGTGTTCCACGTGATACTCGTCAAAACTTTTTCTCTTTTAACTGCGCGAAAAGCATGTATTCGTGCTTAATACAACGAAACAAGCTGTTTTAGACCGAAACGAGCTAAATCTGAACACATCGGTTTTACAAGTATCCACGTGATACTCGTCAAAACTTTTTCTCTTATAACTGCGCGAAAAGCATGTATTCTTGCTTAATACAACGAAACAAGCTGTTTTAGACCGAAACGAGCTAAATCACAACACATCGGTTTTACAAGTGTCTCTCTAATACGCGTCAAAACTTTTTCTCTTATAACTGCGCGAAAAGCATGTATTCTTGCTTAATACAACGAAACAAGCTGTTTTAAACCGAAACGAGCTAAATCTGAACACATCGGTTTTACAAGTATCCACGTGATATTCGTCAAAACTTTTTCTCTTATAACTGCGCGAAAAGCATGTATTCTTGCTTAATACAGCGAAACAAGCTGTTTTAGACCGAAATGAGCTAAATCACAACACATCGGTTTTACAAGTTTTCCTCTGATACGCGTCAAAACTTTTTCTCTTATAACTGCGCGAAAAGCATGTATTCTTGCTTAATACAGCGAAACAAGCTGTTTTAGACCGAAACGAGCTAAATCATAACACATCGGTTTTACAAGTGTTCCTCTGATACGCGTCAAAACTTTTTCTCTTATAACGGCGCGAAAAGCATGTATTCTTGCTTAATACAGCGAAACAAGCTGTTTTAGACCGAAACGAGCTAAATCACAACACATCGGTATTACAAGTGTTCCACGTGATACTCGTCAAAACTTTTTCTCTTTTAACTGCGCGAAAAGCATGTATTCGTGCCTAATACAACGAAACAAGCTGTTTTAGACCGAAACGAGCTAAATCTGAACATATCGGTTTTACAAGTATCCACGTGATACTCGTCAAAACTTTTTCTCTTATAACTGCGCGAAAAGCATGTATTCTTGCTTAATACAGCGAAACAAGCTGTTTTAGACCGAAATGAGCTAAATCACAACACATCGGTTTTACAAGTGTTCCTCTGATACGCGTCAAAACTTTTTCTTTTATAACTGCGCGAAAAGCATGTATTCTTGCTTAATACAGCGAAACAAGCTGTTTTAGACCGAAACGAGCTAAATCACAACACATCGGTATTACAAGTGTTCCACGTGATACTCGTCAAAACTTTTTCTATTTTAACTGCACGAAAAGCATGTATTCGTGCTTAATACAACGAAACAAGCTGTTTTTGACCGAAACGAGCTAAATCTGAACACATCGGTTTTACAAGTATCCACGTGATACTCGTCAAAACCTTTTCTCTTATAACTGCGCGAAAAGCATGTATTCTTGCTTAATACAACGAAACAAGCTGTTTTAGACCGAAACGAGCTAATCACAACACATCGGTTTTACAAGTGTCTCTCTAATACGCGTCAAAACTTTTTCTCTTATAACTGCGCAAAAAGCATGTATTCTTGCTTAATACAACGAAACAAGCTGTTTTAGACCGAAACGAGCTAAATCTGAACACATCGGTTTCACAAGTATCCACGTGATACTCGTCAAAACTTTTTCTCTTATAACTGCGCGAAAAGCATGTATTCTTGCTTAATACAGCGAATCAAGTTGTTTTAGACCGAAACGAGCTAAATCACAACACATCGGTACTACAAGTGTTCCACGTGATACTCGTCAAAACTTTTTCTCTTATAACTGCGCGAAAAGCATGTATTTTTGCTTAATACAGCGAAACAAGCTGTTTTAGACCGAAACGAGCTAAATCACAACACATCGGTATTACAAGTGTTCCACGTGATACTCGTCAAAACTTTTTCTCTTTTAACTGCGCGAAAAGCATGTATTCGTGCTTAATACAACGATAACACGTTTTGGCGGGCTAGTTGGTTAAGCATCTTGAACAAACAGCGCGAACAAAGACGAGCACAAAAGACAAGAACAGACAGCGCCGTGTCGTTCGCCTTCTTGTCTTTTGTGCTCGTCTTTGTTCGCGCTGTTTGTTCATAATACAACGAAACAAGCTGTTTTTGACCGAAACGAGCTAAATCTGAACACATCGGTTTTACAAGTATCCACGTGATACTCGTCAAAACTTTTTCTCTTATAACTGCGCGAAAAGCATGTATTCTTGCTTAATACAACGAAACAAGCTGTTTTAGACCGAAACGAGCTAAATCACAACACATCGGTTTTACAAGTGTTCCTCTGATACGCGTCAAAACTTTTTCTCTTATAACTGCGCGAAAAGCATGTATTCTTGCTTAATACAGCGAAACAAGCTGTTTTAGACCGAAATGAGCTAAATCACAACACATCGGTTTTACAAGTGTTCCTCTGATACGCGTCAAAACTTTTTCTCTTATAACTGCGCGAAAAGCATGTATTCTTGCTTAATACAGCGAAACAAGCTGTTTTAGACCGAAACGAGCTAAATCACAACACATCGGTATTACAAGTGTTCCACGTGATACTCGTCAAAACTTTTTCTCTTTTAACTGCGCGAAAAGCATGTATTCGTGCTTAATACAACGAAACAAGCTGTTTTTGACCGAAACGAGCTAAATCTGAACACATCGGTTTTACAAGTATCCACGTGATACTCGTCAAAACTTTTTCTCTTATAACTGCGCGAAAAGCATGTATTCTTGCTTAATACAACGAAACAAGCTGTTTTTGACCGAAACGAGCTAAATCACAACACATCGGTTTTACAAGTGTCACTCTAATACGCGTCAAAACTTTTTCTCTTATAACTGCGCGAAAAGCATGTATTCTTGCTTAATACAACGAAACAAGCTGTTTTAGACCGAAACGAGCTAAATCTGAACACATCGGTTTTACAAGTATCCACGTGATACTCGTCAAAACTTTTTCTCTTATATCTGCGCGAAAAGCATGTATTCTTGCTTAATACAGCGAAACAAGCTGTTTTAGACCGAAATGAGCTAAATCACAACACATCGGTTTTACAAGTGTTCCTCTGATACGCGTCAAAACTTTTTCTTTTATAACTGCGCGAAAAGCATGTATTCTTGCTTAATACAACGAAACAAGCTGTTTTAGACCGAAACGAGCTAATCACAACACATCGGTTTTACAAGTGTCTCTCTAATACGCGTCAAAACTTTTTCTCTTATAACTGCGCGAAAAGCATGTATTCTTGCTTAATACAACGAAACAAGCTGTTTTAGACCGAAACGAGCTAAATCTGAACACATCGGTTTTACAAGTATCCACGTGATACTCGTCAAAACTTTTTCTCTTATAACTGCGCGAAAAGCATGTATTCTTGCTTAATACAGCGAATCAAGTTGTTTTAGACCGAAACGAGCTAAATCACAACACATCGGTACTACAAGTGTTCCACGTGATACTCGTCAAAACTTTTTCTCTTATAACTGCGCGAAAAGCATGTATTCTTGCTTAATACAGCGAAACAAGCTGTTTTAGACCGAAACGAGCTAAATCACAACACATCGGTATTACAAGTGTTCCACGTGATACTCGTCAAACTTTTTCTCTTTTAACTGCGCGAAAAGCATGTATTCGTGCTTAATACAACGAAACAAGCTGTTTTTGACCGAAATGAGCTAAATCTGAACACATCGGTTTTACAAGTATCCACGTGATACTCGTCAAAACTTTTTCTCTTATAACTGCGCGAAAAGCATGTATTCTTGCTTAATACAACGAAACAAGCTGTTTTAGACCGAAACGAGCTAAATCACAACACATCGGTTTTACAAGTGTCTCTCTAATACGCGTCAAAACTTTTTCTCCTATAACTGCGCGAAAAGCATGTATTCTTGCTTAATACAACGAAACAAGCTGTTTTAGGCCGAAACGAGCTAAATCTGAACACATCGGTTTTACAAGTATCCACGTGATACTCAAAACTTTTTCTCTTATAACTGCGCGAAAAGCATGTATTCATGCTTAATATAGCGAAACAAGCTGTTTTAGACCGAAATGAGCTAAATCACAACACATCGGTTTTACAAGTTTTCCTCTGATACGCGTCAAAACTTTTTCTCTTATAACTGCGCGAAAAGCATGTATTCTTGCTTAATACAGCGAAACAAGCTGTTTTAGACCGAAACGAGCTAAATCACAACACATCGGTTTTACAAGTGTTCCTCTGATACGCGTCAAAACTTTTTCTCTTATAACTGCGCGAAAAGCATGTATTCTTGCTTAATACAGCGAAACAAGCTGTTTTAGACCGAAACGAGCTAAATCACAACACATCGGTTTTACAAGTGTTCCTCTGATACGCGTCAAAACTTTTTCTCTTATAACTGCGCGAAAAGCATGTATTCTTGCTTAATACAGCGAATCAAGTTGTTTTAGACCGAAACGAGCTAAATCACAACACATCGGTACTACAAGTGTTCCACGTGATACTCGTCAAAACTTTTTCTCTTATAACTGCGCGAAAAGCATGTATTCTTGCTTAATACAGCGAAACAAGCTGTTTTAGACCGAAACGAGCTAAATCACAACACATCGGTATTACAAGTGTTCCACGTGATACTCGTCAAACTTTTTCTCTTTTAACTGCGCGAAAAGCATGTATTCGTGCTTAATACAACGAAACAAGCTGTTTTTGACCGAAATGAGCTAAATCTGAACACATCGGTTTTACAAGTATCCACGTGATACTCGTCAAAACTTTTTCTCTTATAACTGCGCGAAAAGCATGTATTCTTGCTTAATACAACGAAACAAGCTGTTTTAGACCGAAACGAGCTAAATCACAACACATCGGTTTTACAAGTGTCTCTCTAATACGCGTCAAAACTTTTTCTCCTATAACTGCGCGAAAAGCATGTATTCTTGCTTAATACAACGAAACAAGCTGTTTTAGACCGAAACGAGCTAAATCTGAACACATCGGTTTTACAAGTATCCACGTGATACTCAAAACTTTTTCTCTTATAACTGCGCGAAAAGCATGTATTCATGCTTAATATAGCGAAACAAGCTGTTTTAGACCGAAATGAGCTAAATCACAACACATCGGTTTTACAAGTTTTCCTCTGATACGCGTCAAAACTTTTTCTCTTATAACTGCGCGAAAAGCATGTATTCTTGCTTAATACAGCGAAACAAGCTGTTTTTAGACCGAAACGAGCTAAATCACAACACATCGGTTTTACAAGTGTTCCTCTGATACGCGTCAAAACTTTTTCTCTTATAACTGCGCGAAAAGCATGTATTCTTGCTTAATACAGCGAAACAAGCTGTTTTAGACCGAAACGAGCTAAATCACAACACATCGGTTTTACAAGTGTTCCTCTGATACGCGTCAAAACTTTTTCTCTTATAACGGCGCGAAAAGCATGTATTCTTGCTTAATACAGCGAAACAAGCTGTTTTAGACCGAAACGAGCTAAATCACAACACATCGGTTTTACAAGTATCCACGTGATACTCGTCAACTTTTTCTCTTATAACTGCGCGAAAAGCATGTATTCTTGCTTAATACAACGAAACAAGCTGTTTTAAACCGAAACGAGCTAAATCACAACACATTGGTTTTACAAGTGTCTCTGATACGCGTCAAAACTTTTTCTTCTATAACTGCGCGTAAAGCATGTATTCGTGCTTAATACAACGAAACAAGCTGTTTTAGACCGAAACGAGCTAAATCTGAACACATCGGTTTTACAAGTGTTCCTCTGATACGCGTCAAAACTTTTTCTCTTATAACTGCGCGAAAAGCATGTATTCTTGCTTAATACAGCGAAACAAGCTGTTTTAGACAGAAACGAGCTAAATCACAACACATCGGTTTTACAAGTGTTCCTCTGATACGCGTCAAAACTTTTTCTCTTATAACTGCGCGAAAAGCATGTATTCTTGCTTAATACAGCGAAACAAGCTGTTTTAGACCGAAACGAGCTAAATCACAACACATCGGTTTTACAAGTGTTCCTCTGATACGCGTCAAAACTTTTTCTCTTATAACTGCGCGAAAAGCATGTATTCTTGCTTAATACAGCGAAACAAGCTGTTTTAGACCGAAATGAGTTAAATCACAACACATCGGTTTTACAAGTGTTCCTCTGATACGCGTCAAAACTTTTTCTCTTATAACTGCGCGAAAAGCATGTATTCTTGCTTAATACAACGAAACAAGCTGTTTTTGACCGAAACGAGCTAAATCACAACACATCGGTTTTACAAGTGTCTCTCTAATACGCGTCAAAACGTTTTCTCTTATAACTGCGCGAAAAGCATGTATTCTTGCTTAATACAACGAAACAAGCTGTTTTAGACCGAAACGAGCTAAATCTGAACACATCGGTTTTACAAGTATCCACGTGATACTCGTCAAAACTTTTTCTCTTATAACTGCGCGAAAAGCATGTATTCTTGCTTAATACAGCGAAACAAGCTGTTTTAGACCGAAATGAGCTAAATCACAACACATCGGTATTACAAGTGTTCCACGTGATACTCGTCAAAACTTTTTCTCTTATAACTGCGCGAAAAGCATGTATTCGTGCCTAATACAACGAAACAAGCTGTTTTAGACCGAAACGAGCTAAATCTGAACACATCGGTTTTACAAGCATCCACGTGATACTCGTCAACTTTTTCTCTTATAACTGCGCGAAAAGCATGTATTCTTGCTTAATACAACGAAACAAGCTGTTTTAGACCGGAACGAGCTAAATCACAACACATCGGTTTTACAAGTGTCTCTGATACGCGTCAAAACTTTTTCTTCTATACCTGCGCGTAAAGCATGTATTCGTGCTTAATACAACGAAACAAGCTGTTTTAGACCGAAACGAGCTAAATCTGAACACATCGGTTTTACAAGTGTTCCTCTGATACGCGTCAAAACTTTTTCTCTTATAACTGCGCGAAAAGCATGTATTCTTGCTTAATACAGCGAAACAAGCTGTTTTAGACCGAAACGAGCTAAATCACAACACATCGGTTTTACAAGTGTTCCTCTGATACGCGTCAAAACTTTTTCTCTTATAACTGCGCGAAAAGCATGTATTCTTGCTTAATACAGCGAATCAAGTTGTTTTAGACCGAAACGAGCTAAATCACAACACATCGGTTTTACAAGTGTCTCTGATACGCGTCAAAACTTTTTCTTCTATAACTGCGCGTAAAGCATGTATTCGTGCTTAATACAACGAAACAAGCTGTTTTAGACCGAAACGAGCTAAATCTGAACACATCGGTTTTACAAGTGTTCCTCTGATACGCGTCAAAACTTTTTCTCTTATAACTGCGCGAAAAGCATGTATTCTTGCTTAATACAGCGAAACAAGCTGTTTTAGACAGAAACGAGCTAAATCACAACACATCGGTTTTACAAGTGTTCCTCTGATACGCGTCAAAACTTTTTCTCTTATAACTGCGCGAAAAGCATGTATTCTTGCTTAATACAGCGAAACAAGCTGTTTTAGACCGAAACGAGCTAAATCACAACACATCGGTTTTACAAGTGTTCCTCTGATACGCGTCAAAACTTTTTCTCTTATAACTGCGCGAAAAGCATGTATTCTTGCTTAATACAGCGAAACAAGCTGTTTTAGACCGAAATGAGCTAAATCACAACACATCGGTTTTACAAGTGTTCCTCTGATACGCGTCAAAACTTTTTCTCTTATAACTGCGCGAAAAGCATGTATTCTTGCTTAATACAGCGAAACAAGCTGTTTTAACCGAAACGAGCTAAATCACAACACATCGGTATTACAAGTGTTCCACGTGATACTCGTCAAAACTTTTTCTCTTTTAACTGCGCGAAAAGCATGTATTCATGCTTAATACAACGAAACAAGCTGTTTTTGACCGAAACGAGCTAAATCTGAACACATCGGTTTTACAAGTATCCACGTGATACTCGTCAAAACTTTTTCTCTTATAACTGCGCGAAAAGCATGTATTCTTGCTTAATACAACGAAACAAGCTGTTTTAGACCGAAACGAGCTAAATCTGAACACATCGGTTTTACAAGTATCCACGTGATACTCAAAACTTTTTCTCTTATAACTGCGCGAAAAGCATGTATTCATGCTTAATATAGCGAAACAAGCTGTTTTAGACCGAAATGAGCTAAATCACAACACATCGGTTTTACAAGTTTTCCTCTGATACGCGTCAAAACTTTTTCTCTTATAACTGCGCGAAAAGCATGTATTCTTGCTTAATACAGCGAAACAAGCTGTTTTAGACCGAAACGAGCTAAATCACAACACATCGGTTTTACAAGTGTTCCTCTGATACGCGTCAAAACTTTTTCTCTTATAACTGCGCGAAAAGCATGTATTCTTGCTTAATACAGCGAAACAAGCTGTTTTAGACCGAAACGAGCTAAATCACAACACATCGGTTTTACAAGTGTTCCTCTGATACGCGTCAAAACTTTTTCTCTTATAACGGCGCGGAGAGCATGTATTCTTGCTTAATACAGCGAAACAAGCTGTTTTAGACCGAAACGAGCTAAATCACAACACATCGGTTTTACAAGTATCCACGTGATACTCGTCAACTTTTTCTCTTATAACTGCGCGAAAAGCATGTATTCTTGCTTAATACAACGAAACAAGCTGTTTTAAACCGAAACGAGCTAAATCACAACACATTGGTTTTACAAGTGTCTCTGATACGCGTCAAAACTTTTTCTTCTATAACTGCGCGTAAAGCATGTATTCGTGCTTAATACAACGAAACAAGCTGTTTTAGACCGAAACGAGCTAAATCTGAACACATCGGTTTTACAAGTGTTCCTCTGATACGCGTCAAAACTTTTTCTCTTATAACTGCGCGAAAAGCATGTATTCTTGCTTAATACAGCGAAACAAGCTGTTTTAGACAGAAACGAGCTAAATCACAACACATCGGTTTTACAAGTGTTCCTCTGATACGCGTCAAAACTTTTTCTCTTATAACTGCGCGAAAAGCATGTATTCTTGCTTAATACAGCGAAACAAGCTGTTTTAGACCGAAACGAGCTAAATCACAACACATCGGTTTTACAAGTGTTCCTCTGATACGCGTCAAAACTTTTTCTCTTATAACTGCGCGAAAAGCATGTATTCTTGCTTAATACAGCGAAACAAGCTGTTTTAGACCGAAATGAGCTAAATCACAACACATCGGTTTTACAAGTGTTCCTCTGATACGCGTCAAAACTTTTTCTCTTATAACTGCGCGAAAAGCATGTATTCTTGCTTAATACAGCGAAACAAGCTGTTTTAACCGAAACGAGCTAAATCACAACACATCGGTATTACAAGTGTTCCACGTGATACTCGTCAAAACTTTTTCTCTTTTAACTGCGCGAAAAGCATGTATTCATGCTTAATACAACGAAACAAGCTGTTTTTGACCGAAACGAGCTAAATCTGAACACATCGGTTTTACAAGTATCCACGTGATACTCGTCAAAACTTTTTCTCTTATAACTGCGCGAAAAGCATGTATTCTTGCTTAATACAACGAAACAAGCTGTTTTTGACCGAAACGAGCTAAATCACAACACATCGGTTTTACAAGTGTCTCTCTAATACGCGTCAAAACGTTTTCTCTTATAACTGCGCGAAAAGCATGTATTCTTGCTTAATACAACGAAACAAGCTGTTTTAGACCGAAACGAGCTAAATCTGAACACATCGGTTTTACAAGTATCCACGTGATACTCGTCAAAACTTTTTCTCTTATAACTGCGCGAAAAGCATGTATTCTTGCTTAATACAGCGAAACAAGCTGTTTTAGACCGAAATGAGCTAAATCACAACACATCGGTATTACAAGTGTTCCACGTGATACTCGTCAAAACTTTTTCTCTTATAACTGCGCGAAAAGCATGTATTCGTGCCTAATACAACGAAACAAGCTGTTTTAGACCGAAACGAGCTAAATCTGAACACATCGGTTTTACAAGCATCCACGTGATACTCGTCAACTTTTTCTCTTATAACTGCGCGAAAAGCATGTATTCTTGCTTAATACAACGAAACAAGCTGTTTTAGACCGGAACGAGCTAAATCACAACACATCGGTTTTACAAGTGTCTCTGATACGCGTCAAAACTTTTTCTTCTATACCTGCGCGTAAAGCATGTATTCGTGCTTAATACAACGAAACAAGCTGTTTTAGACCGAAACGAGCTAAATCTGAACACATCGGTTTTACAAGTGTTCCTCTGATACGCGTCAAAACTTTTTCTCTTATAACTGCGCGAAAAGCATGTATTCTTGCTTAATACAGCGAAACAAGCTGTTTTAGACCGAAACGAGCTAAATCACAACACATCGGTTTTACAAGTGTTCCTCTGATACGCGTCAAAACTTTTTCTCTTATAACTGCGCGAAAAGCATGTATTCGTGCTTAATACAACGAAACAAGCTGTTTTAGACCGAAACGAGCTAAATCTGAACACATCGGTTTTACAAGTGTTCCTCTGATACGCGTCAAAACTTTTTCTCTTATAACTGCGCGAAAAGCATGTATTCTTGCTTAATACAGCGAAACAAGCTGTTTTAGACAGAAACGAGCTAAATCACAACACATCGGTTTTACAAGTGTTCCTCTGATACGCGTCAAAACTTTTTCTCTTATAACTGCGCGAAAAGCATGTATTCTTGCTTAATACAGCGAAACAAGCTGTTTTAGACCGAAACGAGCTAAATCACAACACATCGGTTTTACAAGTGTTCCTCTGATACGCGTCAAAACTTTTTCTCTTATAACTGCGCGAAAAGCATGTATTCTTGCTTAATACAGCGAAACAAGCTGTTTTAGACCGAAATGAGCTAAATCACAACACATCGGTTTTACAAGTGTTCCTCTGATACGCGTCAAAACTTTTTCTCTTATAACTGCGCGAAAAGCATGTATTCTTGCTTAATACAGCGAAACAAGCTGTTTTAACCGAAACGAGCTAAGTCACAACACATCGGTATTACAAGTGTTCCACGTGATACTCGTCAAAACTTTTTCTCTTTTAACTGCGCGAAAAGCATGTATTCATGCTTAATACAACGAAACAAGCTGTTTTTGACCGAAACGAGCTAAATCTGAACACATCGGTTTTACAAGTATCCACGTGATACTCGTCAAAACTTTTTCTCTTATAACTGCGCGAAAAGCATGTATTCTTGCTTAATACAACGAAACAAGCTGTTTTTGACCGAAACGAGCTAAATCACAACACATCGGTTTTACAAGTGTCTCTCTAATACGCGTCAAAACTTTTTCTCTTATAACTGCGCGAAAAGCATGTATTCTTGCTTAATACAACGAAACAAGCTGTTTTAGACCGAAACGAGCTAAATCTGAACACATCGGTTTTACAAGTATCCACGTGATACTCGTCAAAACTTTTTCTCTTATAACTGCGCGAAAAGCATGTATTCTTGCTTAATACAGCGAAACAAGCTGTTTTAGACCGAAATGAGCTAAATCACAACACATCGGTATTACAAGTGTTCCACGTGATACTCGTCAAAACTTTTTCTCTTATAACTGCGCGAAAAGCATGTATTCGTGCCTAATACAACGAAACAAGCTGTTTTAGACCGAAACGAGCTAAATCTGAACACATCGGTTTTACAAGCATCCACGTGATACTCGTCAACTTTTTCTCTTATAACTGCGCGAAAAGCATGTATTCTTGCTTAATACAACGAAACAAGCTGTTTTAGACCGGAACGAGCTAAATCACAACACATCGGTTTTACAAGTGTCTCTGATACGCGTCAAAACTTTTTCTTCTATACCTGCGCGTAAAGCATGTATTCGTGCTTAATACAACGAAACAAGCTGTTTTAGACCGAAACGAGCTAAATCTGAACACATCGGTTTTACAAGTGTTCCTCTGATACGCGTCAAAACTTTTTCTCTTATAACTGCGCGAAAAGCATGTATTCTTGCTTAATACAGCGAAACAAGCTGTTTTAGACCGAAACGAGCTAAATCACAACACATCGGTTTTACAAGTGTTCCTCTGATACGCGTCAAAACTTTTTCTCTTATAACTGCGCGAAAAGCATGTATTCTTGCTTAATACAGCGAAACAAGCTGTTTTAGACAGAAACGAGCTAAATCACAACACATCGGTATTACAAGTGTTCCACGTGATACTCGTCAAAACTTTTTCTCTTTTAACTGCGCGAAAAGCATGTATTCGTGCTTAATACAACGAAACAAGCTGTTTTAGACCGAAACGAGCTAAATCTGAACACATCGGTTTTACAAGTATCCACGTGATACTCGTCAAAACTTTTTCTCTTATAACTGCGCGAAAAGCATGTATTCTTGCTTAATACAACGAAACAAGCTGTTTTAGACCGAAACGAGCTAAATCACAACACATCGGTTTTACAAGTGTCTCTCTAATACGCGTCAAAACTTTTTCTCTTATAACTGCGCGAAAAGCATGTATTCTTGCCTAATACAACGAAACAAGCTGTTTTAGACCGAAACGAGCTAAATCTGAACACATCGGTTTTACAAGTATCCACGTGATACTCGTCAAAACTTTTTCTCTTATAACTGCGCGAAAAGCATGTATTCTTGCTTAATACAGCGAAACAAGCTGTTTTAGACCGAAATGAGCTAAATCACAACACATCGGTTTTACAAGTGTTCCTCTGATACGCGTCAAAACTTTTTCTTTTATAACTGCGCGAAAAGCATGTATTCTTGCTTAATACAGCGAATCAAGTTGTTTTAGACCGAAACGAGCTAAATCACAACACATCGGTACTACAGGTGTTCCACGTGATACTCGTCAAAACTTTTTCTCTTATAACTGCGCGAAAAGCATGTATTCTTGCTTAATACAGCGAAACAAGCTGTTTTAGACCGAAGCGAGCTAAATCACAACACATCGGTATTACAAGTGTTCCACGTGATACTCGTCAAAACTTTTTCTCTTATAACTGCGCGAAAAGCATGTATTCGTGCTTAATACAACGAAACAAGCTGTTTTAGACCGAAACGAGCTAAATCTGAACACATCGGTTTTACAAGTATCTATGTGATACTCGTCAAAACTTTTTCTCTTATAACTGCGCGAAAAGCATGTTATCTTGCTTAATACAACGAAACAAGCTGTTTTAGACCGAAACGAGCTAAATCACAACACATCGGTTTTACAAGTGTTCCTCTGATACGCGTCAAAACTTTTTCTCTTATAACTGCGCGAAAAGCATGTATTCTTGCTTAATACTACGAAACAAGCTGTTTTAGACTGAAACGAGCTAAATCTGAACACATCGGTTTTACAAGTGTTCCTCTGATACGCGTCAAAACTTTTTCTCTTTTAACTGCGCGAAAAGCATGTATTCGTGCTTAATACCACGAAACAAGCTGTTTTAGACCGAAACGAGCTAAATCACAACACATCGGTTTTACAAGTGTCTCTCTGATACGCGTCAAAACTTTTTCTTCTATAACTGCGCGTAAAGCATGTATTCTTGCTTAATACAGCGAAACAAGCTGTTTTAGACCGAAATGAGCTAAATCACAACACATCGGTTTTACAAGTGTTCCTCTGATACGCGTCAAAACTTTTTCTCTTATAACTGCGCGAAAAGCATGTATTCTTGCTTAATACAGCGAAACAAGCTGTTTTAAACCGAAACGAGCTAAATCACAATACATCGGTATTACAAGTGTTCCACGTGATACTCGTCAAAACTTTTTCTCTTATAACTGCGCGAAAAGCATGTATTCTTGCTTAATACAGCGAAACAAGCTGTTTTAGACCGAAACGAGCTAAATCACAACACATCGGTATTACAAATGTTCCACGTGATACTCGTCAAAACTTTTTCTCTTATAACTGCGCGAAAAGCATGTATTCTTGCTTAATACAGCGAAACAAGCTGTTTTAGACCGAAACGAGCTAAATCACAACACATCGGTATTACAAATGTTCCACGTGATACTCGCCAAAACTTTTTCTCTTTTAACTGCGCGAAAAGCATGTATTCGTGCTTAATACAACGAAACAAGCTGTTTTAGACCGAAACGAGCTAAATCACAACACATCGGTATTACAAATGTTCCACGTGATACTCGCCAAAACTTTTTCTCTTTTAACTGCGCGAAAAGCATGTATTCGTGCTTAATACAACGAAACAAGCTGTTTTTGACCGAAACGAGCTAAATCTGAACACATCGGTTTTACAAGTATCCACGTGATACTCGTCAAAACTTTTTCTCTTATAACTGCGCGAAAAGCATGTATTCTTGCTTAATACAGCGAAACAAGCTGTTTTAAACCGAAACGAGCTAAATCACAATACATCGGTATTACAAGTGTTCCACGTGATACTCGTCAAAACTTTTTCTCTTATAACTGCGCGAAAAGCATGTATTCTTGCTTAATACAGCGAAACAAGCTGTTTTAGACCGAAACGAGCTAAATCACAACACATCGGTTTTACAAGTGTCTCTCTAATACGCGTCAAAACTTTTTCTCTTATAACTGCGCGAAAAGCATGTATTCTTGCTTAATACAACGAAACAAGCTGTTTTAAACCGAAACGAGCTAAATCTGAACACATCGGTTTTACAAGTATCCACGTGATATTCGTCAAAACTTTTTCTCTTATAACTGCGCGAAAAGCATGTATTCTTGCTTAATACAGCGAAACAAGCTGTTTTAGACCGAAATGAGCTAAATCACAACACATCGGTTTTACAAGTTTTCCTCTGATACGCGTCAAAACTTTTTCTCTTATAACTGCGCGAAAAGCATGTATTCTTGCTTAATACAGCGAAACAAGCTGTTTTAGACCGAAACGAGCTAAATCACAACACATCGGTTTTACAAGTTTTCCTCTGATACGCGTCAAAACTTTTTCTCTTATAACTGCGCGAAAAGCATGTATTCTTGCTTAATACAGCGAAACAAGCTGTTTTAGACCGAAACGAGCTAAATCACAACACATCGGTTTTACAAGTGTTCCTCTGATACGCGTCAAAACTTTTTCTCTTATAACGGCGCGAAAAGCATGTATTCTTGCTTAATACAGCGAAACAAGCTGTTTTAGACCGAAACGAGCTAAATCACAACACATCGGTATTACAAGTGTTCCACGTGATACTCGTCAAAACTTTTTCTCTTTTAACTGCGCGAAAAGCATGTATTCGTGCCTAATACAACGAAACAAGCTGTTTTAGACCGAAACGAGCTAAATCTGAACATATCGGTTTTACAAGTATCCACGTGATACTCGTCAAAACTTTTTCTCTTATAACTGCGCGAAAAGCATGTATTCTTGCTTAATACAGCGAAACAAGCTGTTTTAGACCGAAATGAGCTAAATCACAACACATCGGTTTTACAAGTGTTCCTCTGATACGCGTCAAAACTTTTTCTTTTATAACTGCGCGAAAAGCATGTATTCTTGCTTAATACAGCGAAACAAGCTGTTTTAGACCGAAACGAGCTAAATCACAACACATCGGTATTACAAGTGTTCCACGTGATACTCGTCAAAACTTTTTCTATTTTAACTGCACGAAAAGCATGTATTCGTGCTTAATACAACGAAACAAGCTGTTTTTGACCGAAACGAGTTAAATCTGAACACATCGGTTTTACAAGTATCCACGTGATACTCGTCAAAACTTTTTCTCTTATAACTGCGCGAAAAGCATGTATTCTTGCTTAATACAACGAAACAAGCTGTTTTAGACCGAAACGAGCTAATCACAACACATCGGTTTTACAAGTGTCTCTCTAATACGCGTCAAAACTTTTTCTCTTATAACTGCGCGAAAAGCATGTATTCTTGCTTAATACAACGAGACAAGCTGTTTTAGACCGAAACGAGCTAAATCTGAACACATCGGTTTCACAAGTATCCACGTGATACTCGTCAAAACTTTTTCTCTTATAACTGCGCGAAAAGCATGTATTCTTGCTTAATACAGCGAATCAAGTTGTTTTAGACCGAAACGAGCTAAATCACAACACATCGGTACTACAAGTGTTCCACGTGATACTCGTCAAAACTTTTTCTCTTATAACTGCGCGAAAAGCATGTATTTTTGCTTAATACAGCGAAACAAGCTGTTTTAGACCGAAACGAGCTAAATCACAACACATCGGTATTACAAGTGTTCCACGTGATACTCGTCAAAACTTTTTCTCTTTTAACTGCGCGAAAAGCATGTATTCGTGCTTAATACAACGAAACAAGCTGTTTTTGACCGAAACGAGCTAAATCTGAACACATCGGTTTTACAAGTATCCACGTGATACTCGTCAAAACTTTTTCTCTTATAACTGCGCGAAAAGCATGTATTCTTGCTTAATACAACGAAACAAGCTGTTTTAGACCGAAACGAGCTAAATCACAACACATCGGTTTTACAAGTGTCTCTCTAATACGCGTCAAAACTTTTTCTCTTATAACTGCGCGAAAAGCATGTATTCTTGCTTAATACAACGAAACAAGCTGTTTTAGACCGAAACGAGCTAAATCTGAACACATCGGTTTTACAAGTGTTCCTCTGATACGCGTCAAAACTTTTTCTCTTATAACTGCGCGAAAAGCATGTATTCTTGCTTAATACAGCGAAACAAGCTGTTTTAGACCGAAACGAGCTAAATCACAACACATCGGTTTTACAAGTGTTCCTCTGATACGCGTCAAAACTTTTTCTCTTATAACTGCGCGAAAAGCATGTATTCTTGCTTAATACAGCGAAACAAGCTGTTTTAGACCGAAACGAGCTAAATCACAACACATCGGTTTTACAAGTGTTCCTCTGATACGCGTCAAAACTTTTTCTCTTATAACGGCGCGAAAAGCATGTATTCTTGCTTAATACAGCGAAACAAGCTGTTTTAGACCGAAACGAGCTAAATCACAACACATCGGTATTACAAGTGTTCCACGTGATACTCGTCAAAACTTTTTCTCTTATAACTGCGCGAAAAGCATGTATTCGTGCTTAATACAACGAAACAAGCTGTTTTAGACCGAAACGAGCTAAATCTGACTGAACACATCGGTTTTACAAGTATCCACGTGATACTCGTCAACTTTTTCTCTTATAACTGCGCGAAAAGCATGTATTCGTGCTTAATACAACGAAACAAGCTGTTTTAGACCGAAACGAGCTAAATCTGAACACATCGGTTTAACAAGTGTTCCTCTGATACGCGTCAAAACTTTTTCTCTTATAACTGCGCGAAAAGCATGTATTCTTGCTTAATACAGCGAAACAAGCTGTTTTAGACAGAAACGAGCTAAATCACAACACATCGGTTTTACAAGTGTTCCTCTGATACGCGTCAAAACTTTTTCTCTATAACTGCGCGAAAAGCATGTATTCTTGCTTAATACAGCGAAACAAGCTGTTTTAGACCGAAACGAGCTAAATCACAACACATCGGTTTTACAAGTGTTCCTCTGATACGCGTCAAAACTTTTTCTCTTATAACTGCGCGAAAAGCATGTATTCTTGCTTAATACAGCGAAACAAGCTGTTTTAGACCGAAATGAGCTAAATCACAACACATCGGTTTTACAAGTGTTCCTCTGATACGCGTCAAAACTTTTTCTCTTATAACTGCGCGAAAAGCATGTATTCTTGCTTAATACAGCGAAACAAGCTGTTTTAACCGAAACGAGCTAAATCACAACACATCGGTATTACAAGTGTTCCACGTGATACTCGTCAAAACTTTTTCTCTTTTAACTGCGCGAAAAGCATGTATTCATGCTTAATACAACGAAACAAGCTGTTTTTGACCGAAACGAGCTAAATCTGAACACATCGGTTTTACAAGTATCCACGTGATACTCGTCAAAACTTTTTCTCTTATAACTGCGCGAAAAGCATGTATTCTTGCTTAATACAACGAAACAAGCTGTTTTTGACCGAAACGAGCTAAATCACAACACATCGGTTTTACAAGTGTCTCTCTAATACGCGTCAAAACTTTTTCTCTTATAACTGCGCGAAAAGCATGTATTCTTGCTTAATACAACGAAACAAGCTGTTTTAGACCGAAACGAGCTAAATCTGAACACATCGGTTTTACAAGTATCCACGCGATACTCGTCAAAACTTTTTCTCTTATAACTGCGCGAAAAGCATGTATTCTTGCTTAATACAGCGAAACAAGCTGTTTTAGACCGAAATGAGCTAAATCACAACACATCGGTATTACAAGTGTTCCACGTGATACTCGTCAAAACTTTTTCTCTTATAACTGCGCGAAAAGCATGTATTCGTGCCTAATACAACGAAACAAGCTGTTTTAGACCGAAACGAGCTAAATCTGAACACACCGGTTTTACAAGCATCCACGTGATACTCGTCAACTTTTTCTCTTATAACTGCGCGAAAAGCATGTATTCTTGCTTAATACAACGAAACAAGCTGTTTTAGACCGGAACGAGCTAAATCACAACACATCGGTTTTACAAGTGTCTCTGATACGCGTCAAAACTTTTTCTTCTATACCTGCGCGTAAAGCATGTATTCGTGCTTAATACAACGAAACAAGTTGTTTTAGACCGAAACGAGCTAAATCTGAACACATCGGTTTTACAAGTGTTCCTCTGATACGCGTCAAAACTTTTTCTCTTATAACTGCGCGAAAAGCATGTATTCTTGCTTAATACAGCGAAACAAGCTGTTTTAGACAGAAACGAGCTAAATCACAACACATCGGTATTACAAGTGTTCCACGTGATACTCGTCAAAACTTTTTCTCTTTTAACTGCGCGAAAAGCATGTATTCGTGCTTAATACAACGAAACAAGCTGTTTTAGACCGAAACGAGCTAAATCTGAACACATCGGTTTTACAAGTATCCACGTGATACTCGTCAAAACTTTTTCTCTTATAACTGCGCGAAAAGCATGTATTCTTGCTTAATACAACGAAACAAGCTGTTTTAGACCGAATAAAGCTAAATCACAACACATCGGTTTTACAAGTGTCTCTCTAATACGCGTCAAAACTTTTTCTCTTATAACTGCGCGAAAAGCATGTATTCTTGCCTAATACAACGAAACAAGCTGTTTTAGACCGAAACGAGCTAAATCTGAACACATCGGTTTTACAAGTATCCACGTGATACTCGTCAAAACTTTTTCTCTTATAACTGCGCGAAAAGCATGTATTCTTGCTTAATACAGCGAAACAAGCTGTTTTAGACCGAAATGAGCTAAATCACAACACATCGGTTTTACAAGTGTTCCTCTGATACGCGTCAAACTTTTTCTTTTATAACTGCGCGAAAAGCATGTATTCTTGCTTAATACAGCGAATCAAGTTGTTTTAGACCGAAACGAGCTAAATCACAACACATCGGTACTACAAGTGTTCCACGTGATACTCGTCAAAACTTTTTCTCTTATAACTGCGCGAAAAGCATGTATTCTTGCTTAATACAGCGAAACAAGCTGTTTTAGACCGAAGCGAGCTAAATCACAACACATCGGTATTACAAGTGTTCCACGTGATACTCGTCAAAACTTTTTCTCTTATAACTGCGCGAAAAGCATGTATTCGTGCTTAATACAACGAAACCAGCTGTTTTAGACCGAAACGAGCTAAATCTGAACACATCGGTTTTACAAGTATCTATGTGATACTCGTCAAAACTTTTTCTCTTATAACTGCGCGAAAAGCATGTTATCTTGCTTAATACAACGAAACAAGCTGTTTTAGACCGAAACGAGCTAAATCACAACACATCGGTTTTACAAGTGTCTCTCTAATACGCGTCAAAACTTTTTTCTTATAACTGCGCGAAAAGCATGTATTCTTGCTAATACAACGAAACAAGCTGTTTTAGACTGAAACGAGCTAAATCTGAACACATCGGTTTTACAAGTATCCACGTGATACTCGTCAAAACTTTTCTCTTTTAACTGCGCGAAAAGCATGTATTCTTGCTTAATACAACGAAACAAGCTGTTTTAGACCGAAACGAGCTAAATCACAACACATCGGTTTTACAAGTGTCTCTCTGATACGCGTCAAAACTTTGTCTTCTATAACTGCGCGTAAAGCATGTATTCTTGCTTAATACAACGAAACAAGCTGTTTTAGACCGAAACGAGCTAAATCTGAACACATCGGTTTTACAAGTGTCCCTGTGACACGCGTCAAAACTTTTTCTCTTATAACTGCGCGAAAAGCATGTATTCTTGCTTAATACAGCGAAACAAGCTGTTTTAGACCGAAACGAGCTAAATCACAACACAAAGGTTTTACAAGTGTTCCTCTGATACGCGTCAAAACTTTTTCTCTTATAACTGCGCGAAAAGCATGTATTCTTGCTTAATACTACGAAACAAGCTGTTTTAGACCGAAACGAGCTAAATCACAACACATCGGTTTTACAAGTGTTCCTCTGATACGCGTCTAAACTTTTTCTCTTATAACTGCGCGAAAAGCATGTATTCGTGCTTAATACCACGAAACAAGCTGTTTCAGACCAAAACGAGCTAAATCTGAACACATCGGTTTTACAAGTGTCCCTGTGACACGCGTCAAAACTTTTTCTCTTATAACTGCGCGAAAAGCATGTATTCTTGCTTAATACAGCGAAACAAGCTGTTTTAGACCGAAATGAGCTAAATCACAACACATCGGTATTACAAATGTTCCACGTGATACTCGCCAAAACTTTTTCTCTTTTAACTGCGCGAAAAGCATGTATTCGTGCTTAATACAACGAAACAAGCTGTTTTTGACCGAAACGAGCTAAATCTGAACACATCGGTTTTACAAGTATCCACGTGATACTCGTCAAAACTTTTTCTCTTATAACTGCGCGAAAAGCATGTATTCTTGCTTAATACAGCGAAACAAGCTGTTTTAAACCGAAACGAGCTAAATCACAATACATCGGTATTACAAGTGTTCCACGTGATACTCGTCAAAACTTTTTCTCTTATAACTGCGCGAAAAGCATGTATTCTTGCTTAATACAGCGAAACAAGCTGTTTTAGACCGAAACGAGCTAAATCACAACACATCGGTATTACAAATGTTCCACGTGATATTCGCCAAACCTTTTTCTCTTTTAACTGCGCGAAAAGCATGTATTCGTGCTTAATACAACGAAACAAGTTGTTTTTGACCGAAACGAGCTAAATCTGAACACATCGGTTTTACAAGTATCCACGTGATACTCGTCAAAACTTTTTCTCTTATAACTGCGCGAAAAGCATGTATTCTTGCTTAATACAACGAAACAAGCTGTTTTAGACCGAAACGAGCTAAATCTCAACACATCGGTTTTACAAGTGTCTCTCTAATACGCGTCAAAACTTTTTCTCTTATAACTGCGCGAAAAGCATGTATTCTTGCTTAATACAACGAAACAAGCTGTTTTAGACCGAAACGAGCTAAATCTGAACACATCGGTTTTACAAGTATCCACGTGATACTCGTCAAAACTTTTTCTCTTATAACTGCGCGAAAAGCATGTATTCTTGCTTAATACAGCGAAACAAGCTGTTTTAGACCGAAATGAGCTAAATCACAACACATCGGTTTTACAAGTGTTCCTCTGATACGCGTCAAAACATTTTCCTTATAACTGCGCGAAAAGCATGTATTCTTGCTTAATACAGCGAAACAAGCTGTTTTAGACCGAAACGAGCTAAATCACAACACATCGGTATTACAAGTGTTCCACGTGATACTCGTCAAAACTTTTTCTCTTTTAACTGCGCGAAAAGCATGTATTCGTGCTTAATACAACGAAACAAGCTGTTTTTGACCGAAACGAGCTAAATCTGAACACATCGGTTTTACAAGTATCCACGTGATACTCGTCAAAACTTTTTCTCTTATAACTGCGCGAAAAGCATGTATTCTTGCTTAATACAACGAAACAAGCGGTTTTAGACCGAAACGAGCTAATCACAACACATCGGTTTTACAAGTGTCTAATACGCGTCAAAACTTTTTCTTCTATAACTGCGCCTAAAGCATGTATTCGTGCTTAATACAACGAAACAAGCTGTTTCAGACCGAAACGAGCTAAATCTGAACACATCGCTTTTACAAGCGTTCCTCTGATACGCGTCAAAACTTTTTCTCTTATAACTGCGCGAAAAGCATGTATTCTTGCTCAATACAGCGAAACAAGCTGTTTTAGACCGAAATGAGCTAAATCACAACACATCGGTTTTACAAGTGTTCCTCTGATACGCGTCAAAACTTTTTCTCTTATAACTGCGCGAAAAGCATGTATTCTTGCTTAATACAGCGAAACAAGCTGTTTTAGACCGAAACGAGCTAAATCACAACACATCGGTATTACAAGTGTTCCACGTGATACTCGTCAAAACTTTTTCTCTTATAACTGCGCGAAAAGCATGTATTCGTGCTTAATACAACGAAACAAGCTGTTTTAGACCGAAACGAGCTAAATCTGAACACATCGGTTTTACAAGTATCCACGTGATACTCAAAAATTTTTCTCTTATAACTGCGCGAAAAGCATGTATTTTTGCTTAATACAACGAAACAAGCTGTTTTAGACCGAAACGAGCTAAATCACAACACATCGGTTTTACAAGTGTCTCTCTAATACGCGTCAAAACTTTTTCTCTTATAACTGCGCGAAAAGCATGTATTCTTGCTTAATACAGCGAAACAAGCTGTTTTAGACCGAAATGAGCTAAATCACAACACATCGCTTTTACAAGTGTTCCTCTGATACGCGTCAAAACATTTTCTTTTATAACTGCGCGAAAAGCATGTATTCTTGCTTAATACAACGAAACAAGCTGTTTTAGACCGAAACGAGCTAAATCACAACACATAGGTTTTACAAGTGTCTCTGATAAGCGTCAAAACTTTTTCTCTTTTAACTGCGCGAAAAGCATGTATTCTTGCTTAATACAACGAAACAAGCTGTTTTAGACCGAAACGAGCTAAATCACAACACATCGGTTTTACAAGTGTCTCTCTAATACGCGTCAAAACTTTTTTCTTATAACTGCGCGAAAAGCATGTATTCTTGCTTAATACAGCGAAACAAGCTGTTTTAGACCGAAACGAGCTAAATCAACACACATGTTTTACAAGTGTTCCTCTGATACGCGTCAAAACTTTTTCTCTTATAACTGCGCGAAAAGCATGTATTCTTGCTTAATACAGCGAAACAAGCTGTTTTAGACCGAAACGAGCTAAATCACAACACATCGGTTTTACAAGTGTTCCTCTGATACGCGTCAAAACTTTTTCTCTTATAACTGCGCGAAAAGCATGTATTCTTGCTTAATACAGCGAAACAAGCTGTTTTAGACTGAAATGAGCTAAATCACAACACATCGGTTTTACAAGTGTTCCTCTGATACGCGTCAAAACTTTTTCTCTTATAACTGCGCGAAAAGCATGTATTCTTGCTTAATACAGCGAAACAAGCTGTTTTAGACCGAAACGAGCTAAATCACAACACATCGGTATTACAAGTGTTCCACGTGATACTCGTCAAAACTTTTTCTCTTTTAACTGCGCGAAAAGCATGTATTCGTGCTTAATACAACGAAACAAGCTGTTTTTGACCGAATCGAGCTAAATCTGAACACATCGGTTTTACAAGTATCCACGTGATACTCGTCAAAACTTTTTCTCTTATAACTGCGCGAAAAGCATGTATTCTTGCTTAATACAACGAAACAAGCTGTTTTTGACCGAAACGAGCTAAATCACAACACATCGGTTTTACAAGTGTCACTCTAATACGCGTCAAAACTTTTTCTCTTATAACTGCGCGAAAAGCATGTATTCTTGCTTAATACAACGAAACAAGCTGTTTTAGACCGAAACGAGCTAAATCTGAACACATCGGTTTTACAAGTATCCACGTGATACTCGTCAAAACTTTTTCTCTTATAACTGCGCGAAAAGCACGTATTCTTGCTTAATACAGCGAAACAAGCTGTTTTAGACCGAAATGAGCTAAATCACAACACATCGGTTTTACAAGTGTTCCTCTGATACGCGTCAAAACTTTTTCTTTTATAACTGCGCGAAAAGCATGTATTCTTGCTTAATACAGCGAAACAAGCTGTTTTAGACCGAAACGAGCTAAATCACAACACATCGGTATTACAAGTGTTCCACGTGATACTCGTCAAAACTTTTTCTCTTTTAACTGCGCGAAAAGCATGTATTCTTGCTTAATACAACGAAACAAGCTGTTTTTGACCGAAACGAGCTAAATCTGAACACATCGGTTTTACAAGTATCCACGTAATACTCGTCAAAACTTTTTCTCTTATAACTGCGCGAAAAGCATGTATTCTTGCTTAATACAGCGAATCAAGTTGTTTTAGACCGAAACGAGCTAAATCACAACACATCGGTACTACAAGTGTTCCACGTGATTCTCAAAACTTTTTCTCTTATAACTGCGCGAAAAGCATGTATTCTTGCTTAATACAGCGAGACAAGCTGTTTTAGACCAAAACGAGCTAAATCACAACACATCGGTATTACAAGTGTTCCACGTGATACTCGTCAAAACTTTTTCTCTTTTAACTGCGCGAAAAGCATGTATTCGTGCTTAATACAACGAAACAAGCTGTTTTTGACCGAAACGAGCTAAATCTGAACACATCGGTTTTACAAGTATCCACGTGATAATCGTCAAAACTTTTTCTCTTATAACTGCGCGAAAAGCATGTATTCTTGCTTAATACAACGAAACAAGCTGTTTTAGACCGAAACGAGCTAAATCACAACACATCGGTTTTACAAGTGTCTCTCTAATACGCGTCAAAACTTTTTCTCTTATAACTGCGCGAAAAGCATGTATTCTTGCTTAATACAACGAAACAAGCTGTTTTAAACCGAAACGAGCTAAATCTGAACACATCGGTTTTACAAGTATCCACGTGATATTCGTCAAAACTTTTTCTCTTATAACTGCGCGAAAAGCATGTATTCTTGCTTAATACAGCGAAACAAGCTGTTTTAGACCGAAATGAGCTAAATCACAACACATCGGTTTTACAAGTTTTCCTCTGATACGCGTCAAAACTTTTTCTCTTATAACTGCGCGAAAAGCATGTATTCTTGCTTAATACAGCGAAACAAGCTGTTTTAGACCGAAACGAGCTAAATCACAACACATCGGTTTTACAAGTGTTCCTCTGATACGCGTCAAAACTTTTTCTCTTATAACGGCGCGAAAAGCATGTATTCTTGCTTAATACAGCGAAACAAGCTGTTTTAGACCGAAACGAGCCAAATCACAACACATCGATATTACAAGTGTTCCACGTGATACTCGTCAAAACTTTTTCTCTTTTAACTGCGCGAAAAGCATGTATTCGTGCTTAATACAACTAAACAAGCTGTTTTAGACCGAAACGAGCTAAATCTGAACACATCGGTTTTACAAGTATCCACGTGATACTCGTCAAAACTTTTTCTCTTATAACTGCGCGAAAAGCATGTATTCTTGCTTAATACAACGAAACAAGCTGTTTTAGACCGAAACGAGCTAAATCACAACACATCGGTTTTACAAGTGTCTCTCTAATACGCGTCAAAACTTTTTCTCTTATAACTGCGCGAAAAGCATGTATTCTTGCTTAATACAACGAAACAAGCTGTTTTAAACCGAAACGAGCTAAATCTGAACACATCGGTTTTACAAGTATCCACGTGATATTCGTCAAAACTTTTTCTCTTATAACTGCGCGAAAAGCATGTATTCTTGCTTAATACAGCGAAACAAGCTGTTTTAGACCGAAATGAGCTAAATCACAACACATCGGTTTTACAAGTTTTCCTCTGATACGCGTCAAAACTTTTTCTCTTATAACTGCGCGAAAAGCATGTATTCTTGCTTAATACAGCGAAACAAGCTGTTTTAGACCGAAACGAGCTAAATCACAACACATCGGTTTTACAAGTGTTCCTCTGATACGCGTCAAAACTTTTTCTCTTATAACGGCGCGAAAAGCATGTATTCTTGCTTAATACAGCGAAACAAGCTGTTTTAGACCGAAACGAGCTAAATCACAACACATCGGTATTACAAGTGTTCCACGTGATACTCGTCAAAACTTTTTCTCTTTTAACTGCGCGAAAAGCATGTATTCGTGCCTAATACAACGAAACAAGCTGTTTTAGACCGAAACGAGCTAAATCTGAACATATCGGTTTTACAAGTATCCACGTGATACTCGTCAAAACTTTTTCTCTTATAACTGCGCGAAAAGCATGTATTCTTGCTTAATACAGCGAAACAAGCTGTTTTAGACCGAAATGAGCTAAATCACAACACATCGGTTTTACAAGTGTTCCTCTGATACGCGTCAAAACTTTTTCTTTTATAACTGCGCGAAAAGCATGTATTCTTGCTTAATACAGCGAAACAAGCTGTTTTAGACCGAAACAAGCTAAATCACAACACATCGGTATTACAAGTGTTCCACGTGATACTCGTCAAAACTTTTTCTATTTTAACTGCACGAAAAGCATGTATTCGTGCTTAATACAACGAAACAAGCTGTTTTTGACCGAAACGAGCTAAATCTGAACACATCGGTTTTACAAGTATCCACGTGATACTCGTCAAAACTTTTTCTCTTATAACTGCGCGAAAAGCATGTATTCTTGCTTAATACAACGAAACAAGCTGCTTTAGACCGAAACGAGCTAATCACAACACATCGGTTTTACAAGTGTCTCTCTAATACGCGTCAAAACTTTTTCTCTTATAACTGCGCGAAAAGCATGTATTCTTGCTTAATACAACGAAACAAGCTGTTTTAGACCGAAACGAGCTAAATCTGAACACATCGGTTTTACAAGTGTTCCTCCGATACGCGTCAAAACTTTTTTCTTATAACTGCGCGAAAAGCATGTATTCTTGCTTAATACAGCGAAACAAGCTGTTTTAGACCGAAACGAGCTAAATCACAACACATCGGTTTTACAAGTGTTCCTCTGATACGCGTCAAAACTTTTTCTCTTATAACTGCGCGAAAAGCATGTATTCTTGCTTAATACAGCGAAACAAGCAGTTTTAGACCGAAACGAGCTAAATCACAAAACATCGGTTTTACAAGTGTTCCTCTGATACGCGTCAAAACTTTTTCTCTTATAACTGCGCGAAAAGCATGTATTCTTGCTTAATACAGCGAAACAAGCTGTTTTAGACCGAAATGAGCTAAATCACAACACATAGGTTTTACAAGTGTTCCTCTGATACGCGTCAAAACTTTTTCTCTTATAACTGCGCGAAAAGCATGTATTCTTGCTTAATACAGCGAAACAAGCTGTTTTAGACCGAAACGAGCTAAATCACAACACATCGGTATTACCAGTGTTCCACGTGATACTCGTCAAAACTTTTTCTCTTTTAACTGCGCGAAAAGCATGTATTCGTGCTTAATACAACGAAACAAGCTGTTTTTGACCGAAACGAGCTAAATCTGAACACATCGGTTTTACAAGTATCCACGTGATACTCGTCAAAACTTTTTCTCTTATAACTGCGCGAAAAGCATGTATTCTTGCTTAATACAACGAAACAAGCTGTTTTTGACCGAAACGAGCTAAATCACAACACATCGGTTTTACAAGTGTCACTCTAATACGCGTCAAAACTTTTTCTCTTATAACTGCGCGAAAAGCATGTATTCTTGCTTAATACAACGAAACAAGCTGTTTTAGACCGAAACGAGCTAAGTCTGAACACATCGGTTTTACAAGTATCCACGTGATACTCGTCAAAACTTTTTCTCTTATATCTGCGCGAAAAGCATGTATTCTTGCTTAATACAGCGAAACAAGCTGTTTTAGACCGAAATGAGCTAAATCACAACACATCGGTTTTACAAGTGTTCCTCTGATACGCGTCAAAACTTTTTCTTTTATAGCTGCGCGAAAAGCATGTATTCTTGCTTAATACAACGAAACAAGCTGTTTTAGACCGAAACGAGCTAATCACAACACATCGGTTTTACAAGTGTCTCTCTAATACGCGTCAAAACTTTTTCTCTTATAACTGCGCGAAAAGCATGTATTCTTGCTTAATACAACGAAACAAGCTGTTTTAGACCGAAACGAGCTAAATCTGAACACATCGGTTTTACAAGTATCCACGTGATACTCGTCAAAACTTTTTCTCTTATAACTGCGCGAAAAGCATGTATTCTTGCTTAATACAGCGAATCAAGTTGTTTTAGACCGAAACGAGCTAAATCACAACACATCGGTACTACAAGTGTTCCACGTGATACTCGTCAAAACTTTTTCTCTTATAACTGCGCGAAAAGCATGTATTCTTGCTTAATACAGCGAAACAAGCTGTTTTAGACCGAAACGAGCTAAATCACAACACATCGGTATTACAAGTGTTCCACGTGATACTCGTCAAACTTTTTCTCTTTTAACTGCGCGAAAAGCATGTATTCGTGCTTAATACAACGAAACAAGCTGTTTTTGACCGAAATGAGCTAAATCTGAACACATCGGTTTTACAAGTATCCACGTGATACTCGTCAAAACTTTTTCTCTTATAACTGCTCGAAAAGCATGTATTCTTGCTTAATACAACGAAACAAGCTGTTTTAGACCGAAACGAGCTAAATCACAACACATCGGTTTTACAAGTGTCTCTCTAATACGCGTCAAAACTTTTTCTCCTATAACTGCGCGAAAAGCATGTATTCTTGCTTAATACAACGAAACAAGCTGTTTTAGACCGAAACGAGCTAAATCTGAACACATCGGTTTTACAAGTATCCACGTGATACTCAAAACTTTTTCTCTTATAACTGCGCGAAAAGCATGTATTCATGCTTAATATAGCGAAACAAGCTGTTTTAGACCGAAATGAGCTAAATCACAACACATCGGTTTTACAAGTTTTCCTCTGATACGCGTCAAAACTTTTTCTCTTATAACTGCGCGAAAAGCATGTATTCTTGCTTAATACAGCGAAACAAGCTGTTTTAGACCGAAACGAGCTAAATCACAACACATCGGTTTTACAAGTGTTCCTCTGATACGCGTCAAAACTTTTTCTCTTATAACTGCGCGAAAAGCATGTATTCTTGCTTAATACAGCGAAACAAGCTGTTTTAGACCGAAACGAGCTAAATCACAACACATCGGTTTTACAAGTGTTTCTCTGATACGCGTCAAAACTTTTTCTCTTATAACGGCGCGAAAAGCATGTATTCTTGCTTAATACAGCGAAACAAGCTGTTTTAGACCGAAACGAGCTAAATCACAACACATCGGTATTACAAGTGTTCCACGTGATACTCGTCAAAACTTTTTCTCTTATAACTGCGCGAAAAGCATGTATTCGTGCTTAATACAACGAAACAAGCTGTTTTAGACCGAAACGAGCTAAATCTGAACACATCGGTTTTACAAGTATCCACGTGATACTCGTCAACGTTTTCTCTTATAACTGCGCGAAAAGCATGTATTCTTGCTTAATACAACGAAACAAGCTGTTTTAAACCGAAACGAGCTAAATCACAACACATTGGTTTTACAAGTGTCATTCTAATACGCGTCAAAACTTTTTCTCTTATAACTGCGCGAAAAGCATGTATTCTTGCTTAATACAACGAAACAAGCTGTTTTAGACCGAAACGAGCTAAGTCTGAACACATCGGTTTTACAAGTATCCACGTGATACTCGTCAAAACTTTTTCTCTTATATCTGCGCGAAAAGCATGTATTCTTGCTTAATACAGCGAAACAAGCTGTTTTAGACCGAAATGAGCTAAATCACAACACATCGGTTTTACAAGTGTTCCTCTGATACGCGTCAAAACTTTTTCTTTTATAGCTGCGCGAAAAGCATGTATTCTTGCTTAATACAACGAAACAAGCTGTTTTAGACCGAAACGAGCTAATCACAACACATCGGTTTTACAAGTGTCTCTCTAATACGCGTCAAAACTTTTTCTCTTATAACTGCGCGAAAAGCATGTATTCTTGCTTAATACAACGAAACAAGCTGTTTTAGACCGAAACGAGCTAAATCTGAACACATCGGTTTTACAAGTATCCACGTGATACTCGTCAAAACTTTTTCTCTTATAACTGCGCGAAAAGCATGTATTCTTGCTTAATACAGCGAATCAAGTTGTTTTAGACCGAAACGAGCTAAATCACAACACATCGGTACTACAAGTGTTCCACGTGATACTCGTCAAAACTTTTTCTCTTATAACTGCGCGAAAAGCATGTATTCTTGCTTAATACAGCGAAACAAGTTGTTTTAGACCGAAACGAGCTAAATCACAACACATCGGTATTACAAGTGTTCCACGTGATACTCGTCAAACTTTTTCTCTTTTAACTGCGCGAAAAGCATGTATTCGTGCTTAATACAACGAAACAAGCTGTTTTTGACCGAAATGAGCTAAATCTGAACACATCGGTTTTACAAGTATCCACGTGATACTCGTCAAAACTTTTTCTCTTATAACTGCTCGAAAAGCATGTATTCTTGCTTAATACAACGAAACAAGCTGTTTTAGACCGAAACGAGCTAAATCACAACACATCGGTTTTACAAGTGTCTCTCTAATACGCGTCAAAACTTTTTCTCCTATAACTGCGCGAAAAGCATGTATTCTTGCTTAATACAACGAAACAAGCTGTTTTAGACCGAAACGAGCTAAATCTGAACACATCGGTTTTACAAGTATCCACGTGATACTCAAAACTTTTTCTCTTATAACTGCGCGAAAAGCATGTATTCATGCTTAATATAGCGAAACAAGCTGTTTTAGACCGAAATGAGCTAAATCACAACACATCGGTTTTACAAGTTTTCCTCTGATACGCGTCAAAACTTTTTCTCTTATAACTGCGCGAAAAGCATGTATTCTTGCTTAATACAGCGAAACAAGCTGTTTTAGACCGAAACGAGCTAAATCACAACACATCGGTTTTACAAGTGTTCCTCTGATACGCGTCAAAACTTTTTCTCTTATAACTGCGCGAAAAGCATGTATTCTTGCTTAATACAGCGAAACAAGCTGTTTTAGACCGAAACGAGCTAAATCACAACACATCGGTTTTACAAGTGTTTCTCTGATACGCGTCAAAACTTTTTCTCTTATAACGGCGCGAAAAGCATGTATTCTTGCTTAATACAGCGAAACAAGCTGTTTTAGACCGAAACGAGCTAAATCACAACACATCGGTATTACAAGTGTTCCACGTGATACTCGTCAAAACTTTTTCTCTTATAACTGCGCGAAAAGCATGTATTCGTGCTTAATACAACGAAACAAGCTGTTTTAGACCGAAACGAGCTAAATCTGAACACATCGGTTTTACAAGTATCCACGTGATACTCGTCAACTTTTTCTCTTATAACTGCGCGAAAAGCATGTATTCTTGCTTAATACAACGAAACAAGCTGTTTTAAACCGAAACGAGCTAAATCACAACACATTGGTTTTACAAGTGTCTCTGATACGCGTCAAAACTTTTTCTTCTATAACTGCGCTTAAAGCATGTATTCGTGCTTAATACAACGAAACAAGCTGTTTTAGACCGAAACGAGCTAAATCTGAACACATCGGTTTTACAAGTGTTCCTCTGATACGCGTCAAAACTTTTTCTCTTATAACTGCGCGAAAAGCATGTATTCTTGCTTAATACAGCGAAACAAGCTGTTTTAGACAGAAACGAGCTAAATCACAACACATCGGTTTTACAAGTGTTCCTCTGATACGCGTCAAAACTTTTTCTCTTATAACTGCGTGAAAAGCATGTATTCTTGCTTAATACAGCGAAACAAGCTGTTTTAGACCGAAACGAGCTAAATCACAACACATCGGTTTTACAAGTGTTCCTCTGATACGCGTCAAAACTTTTTCTCTTATAACTGCGCGAAAAGCATGTATTCTTGCTTAATACAGCGAAACAAGCTGTTTTAGACCGAAATGAGCTAAATCACAACACATCGGTTTTACAAGTGTTCCTCTGATACGCGTCAAAACTTTTTCTCTTATAACTGCGCGAAAAGCATGTATTCTTGCTTAATACAGCGAAACAAGCTGTTTTAACCGAAACGAGCTAAATCACAACACATCGGTATTACAAGTGTTCCACGTGATACTCGTCAAAACTTTTTCTCTTTTAACTGCGCGAAAAGCATGTATTCATGCTTAATACAACGAAACAAGCTGTTTTTGACCGAAACGAGCTAAATCTGAACACATCGGTTTTACAAGTATCCACGTGATACTCGTCAAAACTTTTTCTCTTATAACTGCGCGAAAAGCATGTATTCTTGCTTAATACAACGAAACAAGCTGTTTTTGACCGAAACGAGCTAAATCACAACACATCGGTTTTACAAGTGTCTCTCTAATACGCGTCAAAACTTTTTCTCTTATAACTGCGCGAAAAGCATGTATTCTTGCTTAATACAACGAAACAAGCTGTTTTAGACCGAAACGAGCTAAATCTGAACACATCGGTTTTACAAGTATCCACGTGATACTCGTCAAAACTTTTTCTCTTATAACTGCGCGAAAAGCATGTATTCTTGCTTAATACAGCGAAACAAGCTGTTTTAGACCGAAATGAGCTAAATCACAACACATCGGTATTACAAGTGTTCCACGTGATACTCGTCAAAACTTTTTCTCTTATAACTGCGCGAAAAGCATGTATTCTTGCTTAATACAACGAAACAAGCTGTTTTAGACCGGAACGAGCTAAATCACAACACATCGGTTTTACAAGTGTCTCTGATACGCGTCAAAACTTTTTCTTCTATACCTGCGCGTAAAGCATGTATTCGTGCTTAATACAACGAAACAAGCTGTTTTAGACCGAAACGAGCTAAATCGGAACACATCGGTTTTACAAGTGTTCCTCTGATACGCGTCAAAACTTTTTCTCTTATAACTGCGTGAAAAGCATGTATTCTTGCTTAATACAGCGAAACAAGCTGTTTTAGACCGAAACGAGCTAAATCACAACACATCGGTTTTACAAGTGTTCCTCTGATACGCGTCAAAACTTTTTCTCTTATAACTGCGCGAAAAGCATGTATTCTTGCTTAATACAGCGAAACAAGCTGTTTTAGACCGAAATGAGCTAAATCACAACACATCGGTTTTACAAGTGTTCCTCTGATACGCGTCAAAACTTTTTCTCTTATAACTGCGCGAAAAGCATGTATTCTTGCTTAATACAGCGAAACAAGCTGTTTTTAACCGAAACGAGCTAAATCACAACACATCGGTATTACAAGTGTTCCACGTGATACTCGTCAAAACTTTTTCTCTTTTAACTGCGCGAAAAGCATGTATTCATGCTTAATACAACGAAACAAGCTGTTTTTGACCGAAACGAGCTAAATCTGAACACATCGGTTTTACAAGTATCCACGTGATACTCGTCAAAACTTTTTCTCTTATAACTGCGCGAAAAGCATGTATTCTTGCTTAATACAACGAAACAAGCTGTTTTTGACCGAAACGAGCTAAATCACAACACATCGGTTTTACAAGTGTCTCTCTAATACGCGTCAAAACTTTTTCTCTTATAACTGCGCGAAAAGCATGTATTCTTGCTTAATACAACGAAACAAGCTGTTTTAGACCGAAACGAGCTAAATCTGAACACATCGGTTTTACAAGTATCCACGTGATACTCGTCAAAACTTTTTCTCTTATAACTGCGCGAAAAGCATGTATTCTTGCTTAATACAGCGAAACAAGCTGTTTTAGACCGAAATGAGCTAATCACAACACATCGGTATTACAAGTGTTCCACGTGATACTCGTCAAAACTTTTTCTCTTATAACTGCGCGAAAAGCATGTATTCTTGCTTAATACAACGAAACAAGCTGTTTTAGACCGGAACGAGCTAAATCACAACACATCGGTTTTACAAGTGTCTCTGATACGCGTCAAAACTTTTTCTTCTATACCTGCGCGTAAAGCATGTATTCGTGCTTAATACAACGAAACAAGCTGTTTTAGACCGAAACGAGCTAAATCTGAACACATCGGTTTTACAAGTGTTCCTCTGATACGCGTCAAAACTTTTTCTCTTATAACTGCGCGAAAAGCATGTATTCTTGCTTAATACAGCGAAACAAGCTGTTTTAGACCGAAACGAGCTAAATCACAACACATCGGTTTTACAAGTGTTCCTCTGATACGCGTCAAAACTTTTTCTCTTATAACTGCGCGAAAAGCATGTATTCTTGCTTAATACAGCGAAACAAGCTGTTTTAGACCGAAACGAGCTAAATCACAACACATCGGTTTTACAAGTGTTTCTCTGATACGCTTCAAAACTTTTTCTCTTATAACGGCGCGAAAAGCATGTATTCTTGCTTAATACAGCGAAACAAGTTGTTTTAGACCGAAACGAGCTAAATCACAACACATCGGTATTACAAGTGTTCCACGTGATACTCGTCAAAACTTTTTCTCTTATAACTGCGCGAAAAGCATGTATTCGTGCTTAATACAACGAAACAAGCTGTTTTAGACCGAAACGAGCTAAATCTGAACACATCGGTTTTACAAGTATCCACGTGATACTCGTCAACTTTTTCTCTTATAACTGCGCGAAAAGCATGTATTCTTGCTTAATACAACGAAACAAGCTGTTTTAAACCGAAACGAGCTAAATCACAACACATTGGTTTTACAAGTGTCTCTGATACGCGTCAAAACTTTTTCTTCTATAACTGCGCGTAAAGCATGTATTCGTGCTTAATACAACGAAACAAGCTGTTTTAGACCGAAACGAGTTAAATCTGAACACATCGGTTTTACAAGTGTTCCTCTGATACGCGTCAAAACTTTTTCTCTTATAACTGCGCGAAAAGCATGTATTCTTGCTTAATACAGCGAAACAAGCTGTTTTAGACAGAAACGAGCTAAATCACAACACATCGGTTTTACAAGTGTTCCTCTGATACGCGTCAAAACTTTTTCTCTTATAACTGCGTGAAAAGCATGTATTCTTGCTTAATACAGCGAAACAAGCTGTTTTAGACCGAAACGAGCTAAATCACAACACATCGGTTTTACAAGTGTTCCTCTGATACGCGTCAAAACTTTTTCTCTTATAACTGCGCGAAAAGCATGTATTCTTGCTTAATACAGCGAAACAAGCTGTTTTAGACCGAAATGAGCTAAATCACAACACATCGGTTTTACAAGTGTTCCTCTGATACGCGTCAAAACTTTTTCTCTTATAACTGCGCGAAAAGCATGTATTCTTGCTTAATACAGCGAAACAAGCTGTTTTAACCGAAACGAGCTAAATCACAACACATCGGTATTACAAGTGTTCCACGTGATACTCGTCAAAACTTTTTCTCTTTTAACTGCGCGAAAAGCATGTATTCATGCTTAATACAACGAAACAAGCTGTTTTTGACCGAAACGAGCTAAATCTGAACACATCGGTTTTACAAGTATCCACGTGATACTCGTCAAAACTTTTTCTCTTATAACTGCGCGAAAAGCATGTATTCTTGCTTAATACAACGAAACAAGCTGTTTTTGACCGAAACGAGCTAAATCACAACACATCGGTTTTACAAGTGTCTCTCTAATACGCGTCAAAACTTTTTCTCTTATAACTGCGCGAAAAGCATGTATTCTTGCTTAATACAACGAAACAAGCTGTTTTAGACCGAAACGAGCTAAATCTGAACACATCGGTTTTACAAGTATCCACGTGATACTCGTCAAAACTTTTTCTCTTATAACTGCGCGAAAAGCATGTATTCTTGCTTAATACAGCGAAACAAGCTGTTTTAGACCGAAATGAGCTAAATCACAACACATCGGTATTACAAGTGTTCCACGTGATACTCGTCAAAACTTTTTCTCTTATAACTGCGCGAAAAGCATGTATTCTTGCTTAATACAACGAAACAAGCTGTTTTAGACCGGAACGAGCTAAATCACAACACATCGGTTTTACAAGTGTCTCTGATACGCGTCAAAACTTTTTCTTCTATACCTGCGCGTAAAGCATGTATTCGTGCTTAATACAACGAAACAAGCTGTTTTAGACCGAAACGAGCTAAATCTGAACACATCGGTTTTACAAGTGTTCCTCTGATACGCGTCAAAACTTTTTCTCTTATAACTGCGCGAAAAGCATGTATTCTTGCTTAATACAGCGAAACAAGCTGTTTTAGACCGAAACGAGCTAAATCACAACACATCGGTTTTACAAGTGTTCCTCTGATACGCGTCAAAACTTTTTCTCTTATAACTGCGCGAAAAGCATGTATTCTTGCTTAATACAGCGAAACAAGCTGTTTTAGACAGAAACGAGCTAAATCACAACACATCGGTATTACAAGTGTTCCACGTGATACTCGTCAAAACTTTTTCTCTTTTAACTGCGCGAAAAGCATGTATTCGTGCTTAATACAACGAAACAAGCTGTTTTAGACCGAAATGAGCTAAATCTGAACACATCGGTTTTACAAGTATCCACGTGATACTCGTCAAAACTTTTTCTCTTATAACTGCGCGAAAAGCATGTATTCTTGCTTAATACAACGAAACAAGCTGTTTTAGACCGAAACGAGCTAAATCACAACACATCGGTTTTACAAGTGTCTCTCTGATACGCGTCAAAACTTTTTCTTCTATAACTGCGCCTAAAGCATGTATTCTTGCTTAATACAACGAAACAAGCTGTTTTAGACCAAAACGAGCTAAATCTGAACACATCGGTTTTACAAGTATCCACGTGATACTCGTCAAAACTTTCTCTCTTATAACTGCGCGAAAAGCATGTATTCTTGCTTCATACAACGAAACAAGCTGTTTTAGACCGAAACGAGCTAAATCATACATCGGTTTTACATGTGTCTCTCTAATAGGCGTCAAAACTTTTTCTTCTATAACTGCGCGTAAAGCATGTATTCGTGCCTAATACAACGAAACAAGTTGTTTTAGACCGAAACGAGCTAAATCTGAACACATCGGTTTTACAAGTGTCCCTGTGACACGCGTCAAAACTTTTTCTCTTATAACTGCGCGAAAAGCATGTATTCTTGCTTAACACAGCGAAACAAGCTGTTTTAGACCGAAACGAGCTAAATCACAACACAAAGGTTTTACAAGTGTTCCTCTAATACGCGTCAAAACTTTTTCTCTTATAACTGCGCGAAAAGCATGTATTCTTGCTTAATACTACGAAACAAGCTGTTTTACACCGAAACGAGCTAAATCACAACACATCGGTTTTACAAGTGTTCCTCTGATACGCGTCTAAACTTTTTCTCTTTTAACTGCGCGAAAAGCATGTATTCGTGATTAATACAACGAAACAAGCTGTTTTTGACCGAAACGAGCTAAATCTGAACACATCGGTTTTACAAGTATCCACGTGATACTCGTCAAAACTTTTTTTCTTATAACTGCGCGAAAAGCATGTATTCGTGCTTAATACAACGAAACAAGCTGTTTTTGACCGAAACGAGCTAAATCTGAACACATCGATTTTACAAGTATCCACGTGATACTCGTCAAAACTTTTTCTCTTATAACTGCGCGAAAAGCATGTATTCTTGCTTAATACAACGAAACAAGCTGTTTTAGACCGAAACGAGCTAAATCACAACACATCAATATTACAAGTGTTCCACGTGATACTCGTCAAAACTTTTTCTCTTATAACTGCGCGAAAAGCATGTATTCGTGCTTAATACAACGAAACAAGCTGTTTTAGACCGAAACGAGCTAAATTTGAACACATCGGTTTTACAAGTATCCACGTGATACTCGTCAACTTTTTCTCTTATAACTGCGCGAAAAGCATGTATTCTTGCTTAATACAGCGAAACAAGCTGTTTTAGACCGAAACGAGCTAAATCACAACACATCGGTTTTACATGTGTTCCTCTGATACGCGTCAAAACTTTTTCTCTTATAACTGCGCGAAAAGCATGTATTCTTGCTTAACACAGCGAAACAAGCTGTTTTAGACCGAAACGAGCTAAATCACAACACAAAGGTTTTACAAGTGTTCCTCTAATACGCGTCAAAACTTTTTCTCTTATAACTGCGCGAAAGCATGTATTCTTGCTTAATACTACGAAACAAGCTGTTTTACACCGAAACGAGCTAAATCACAACACATCGGTTTTACAAGTGTTCCTCTGATACGCGTCTAAACTTTTTCTCTTTTAACTGCGCGAAAAGCATGTATTCGTGATTAATACAACGAAACAAGCTGTTTTTGACCGAAACGAGCTAAATCTGAACACATCGGTTTTACAAGTATCCACGTGATACTCGTCAAAACTTTTTCTCTTATAACTGCGCGAAAAGCATGTATTCTTGCTTAATACAGCGAAACAAGCTGTTTTAGACCGAAAGGAGCTAAATCACAACACATCGGTTTTACAAGTTTTCCTCTGATACGCGTCAAAACTTTTTCTCTTATAACTGCGCGAAAAGCATGTATTCTTGCTTAATACAGCGAAACAAGCTGTTTTAGACCGAAACGAGCTAAATCACAACACATCGGTTTTACAAGTGTTCCTCTGATACGCGTCAAAACTTTTTCTCTTATAACTGCGCGAAAAGCATGTATTCTTGCTTAATACAGCGAAACAAGCTGTTTTAGACCGAAATGAGCTAAATCACAACACATCGGTTTTACAAGTGTTCCTCTGATACGCGTCAAAACTTCTTCTCTTGTAACGGCGCGAAAAGCATGTATTCTTGCTTAATACAGCGAAACAAGCTGTTTTAGACCGAAACGAGCTAAATCACAACACATCGGTATTACAAGTGTTCCACGTGATACTCGTCAAAACTTTTTCTCTTTTAACTGCGCGAAAAGCATGTATTCGTGCCTAATACAACGAAACAAGCTGTTTTAGACCGAAACGAGCTAAATCTGAACACATCGGTTTTACAAGTATCCACGTGATACGCGTCAAAACTTTTTCTCTTATAACTGCGCGAAAAGCATGTATTCTTGCTTAATACAACGAAACAAGCTGTTTTAGACCGAAACGAGCTAAATCACAACACATCGGTTTTACAAGTGTCTCTCTAATACGCGTCAAAACTTTTTCTCCTATAACTGCGCGAAAAGCATGTATTCTTGCTTAATACAACGAAACAAGCTGTTTTAGACCGAAACGAGCTAAATCTGAACACATCGGTTTTACAAGTATCCACGTGATACTCGTCAAAACTTTTTCTCTTTTAACTGCGCGAAAAGCATGTATTCTTGCTTAATACAGAAAAACAAGCTGTTTTAGACCGAAATGAGCTAAATCACAACACATCGGTTTTACAAGTGTTCCTCTGATACGCGTCAAAACTTTTTCTTTTATACCTGCGCGAAAAGCATGTATTCTTGCTTAATACAGCGAATCAAGTTGTTTTAGACCGAAACGAGCTAAATCACAACACATCGGTAATACAAGTGTTCCACGTGATACTCGTCAAAACTTTTTCTCTTATAACTGCGCAAAAAGCATGTATTCTTGCTTAATACAGCGAAACAAGCTGTTTTTGACCGAAAGGAGGTAAATCTGAACACATCGGTTTTACAAGTATCCACGTGATACTCGTCAAAACTTTTCTCTTATAACTGCGCGAAAAGCATGTATTCTTGCTTAATACAACGAAACAAGCTGTTTTAGACCGAAACGAGCTAATCACAACACATCGGTTTTACAAGTGTCTCTCTAATACGCGTCAAAACTTTTTCTCTTATAACTGCGCGAAAAGCATGTATTCTTGCTTAATACAGCGAAACAAGCTGTTTTAAACCGAAACGAGCTAAATCACAACACCGGTATTACAAGCGTTCCACGTGATACTCGTCAAAACTTTTTCTCTTTTAACTGCGCGAAAAGCATGTATTCGTGCTTAATACAACGAAACAAGCTGTTTTTGACCGAAACGAGCAAAATCTGAACACATCGGTTTTACAAGTACCACGTGATACTCGTCAAAACTTTTTCTCTTATAACTGCGCGAAAAGCATGTATTCTTGCTTAATACAACGAAACAAGCTGTTTTAGACCGAAACGAGCTAAATCACAACACATCGGTTTTACAAGTGTCTCTCTAATACGCGTCAAAACTTTTTCTCTTATAACTGCGCGAAAAGCATGTATTCTTGCTTAATACAACGAAACAAGCTGTTTTAGACCGAAACGAGCTAAATCTGAACACATCGGTTTTACAAGTATCCACGTGATACTCGTCAAAACTTTTTCTCTTATAACGGCGCGAAAAGCATGTATTCTTGCTTAATACAGCGAAACAAGCTGTTTTAGACCGAAATGAGCTAAATCACAACACATCGGTTTTACAAGTGTTCCTCTGATACGCGTCAAAACTTTTTCTTTTATAACTGCGCGAAAAGCATGTATTCTTGCTTAATACAGCGAAACAAGCTGTTTTAGACCGAAACGAGCTAAATCACAACACATCGGTATTACAAGTGTTCCACGTGATACTCGTCAAAACTTTTTCTCTCTTAACTGCACGAAAAGCATGTATTCGTGCCTAATACAACGAAACAAGCTGTTTTTGACCGAAACGAGCTAAATCTGAACACATCGGTTTTACAAGTATCCACGTGATACTCGTCAAAACTTTTTCTCTTATAACTGCGCGAAAAGCATGTATTCTTGCTTAATACAGCGAATCAAGTTGTTTTAGACCGAAACGAGCTAAATCACAACACATCGGTACTACAAGTGTTCCACGTGATACTCGTCAAAACTTTTTCTCTTATAACTGCGCGAAAAGCATGTATTCTTGCTTAATACAGCGAGACAAGCTGTTTTAGACCGAAACGAGCTAAATCACAACACATCGGTATTACAAGTGTTCCACGTGATACTCGTCAAAACTTTCTCTCTTTTAACTGCGCGAAAAGCATGTATTCTTGCTTAATACAACGAAACAAGCTGTTTTAGACCGAAACGAGCTAAATCTGAACACATCGGTTTTACAAGTATCCACGTGATACTCGTCAAAACTTTTTCTCTTTTAACTGCGCGAAAAGCATGTATTCTTGCTTAATACAGAAAAACAAGCTGTTTTAGACCGAAATGAGCTAAATCACAACACATCGGTTTTACAAGTGTTCCTCTGATAAGCGTCAAAACTTTTTCTTTTATACCTGCGCGAAAAGCATGTATTCTTGCTTAATACAGCGAATCAAGTTGTTTTAGACCGAAACGAGCTAAATCACAACACATCGGTAATACAAGTGTTCCACGTGATACTCGTCAAAACTTTTTCTCTTATAACTGCGCAAAAAGCATGTATTCTTGCTTAATACAGCGAAACAAGCTCTTTTTGACCGAAAGGAGGTAAATCTGAACACATCGGTTTTACAAGTATCCACGTGATACTCGTCAAAACTTTTCTCTTATAACTGCGCGAAAAGCATGTATTCTTGCTTAATACAACGAAACAAGCTGTTTTAGACCGAAACGAGCTAATCACAACACATCGGTTTTACAAGTGTCTCTCTAATACGCGTCAAAACTTTTTCTCTTATAACTGCGCGAAAAGCATGTATTCTTGCTTAATACAGCGAAACAAGCTGTTTTAGACCGAAACGAGCTAAATCACAACACCGGTATTACAAGCGTTCCACGTGATACTCGTCAAAACTTTTTCTCTTTTAACTGCGCGAAAAGCATGTATTCGTGCTTAATACAACGAAACAAGCTGTTTTTGACCGAAACGAGCTAAATCTGAACACATCGGTTTTACAAGTACCACGTGATACTCGTCAAAACTTTTTCTCTTATAACTGCGCGAAAAGCATGTATTCTTGCTTAATACAACGAAACAAGCTGTTTTAGACCGAAACGAGCTAAATCACAACACATCGGTTTTACAAGTGTCTCTCTAATACGCGTCAAAACTTTTTCTCTTATAACTGCGCGAAAAGCATGTATTCTTGCTTAATACAACGAAACAAGCTGTTTTAGACCGAAACGAGCTAAATCTGAACACATCGGTTTTACAAGTATCCACGTGATACTCGTCAAAACTTTTTCTTTTATAACGGCGCGAAAAGCATGTATTCTTGCTTAATACAGCGAAACAAGCTGTTTTAGACCGAAATGAGCTAAATCACAACACATCGGTTTTACAAGTGTTCCTCTGATAGGCGTCAAAACTTTTTCTTTTATAACTGCGCGAAAAGCATGTATTCTTGCTTAATACAGCGAAACAAGCTGTTTTAGACCGAAACGAGCTAAATCACAACACATCGGTATTACAAGTGTTCCACGTGATACTCGTCAAAACTTTTTCTCTTTTAACTGCGCGAAAAGCATGTATTCGTGCCTAATACAACGAAACAAGCTGTTTTTGACCGAAACGAGCTAAATCTGAACACATCGGTTTTACAAGTATCCACGTGATACTCGTCAAAACTTTTTCTCTTATAACTGCGCGAAAAGCATGTATTCTTGCTTAATACAGCGAATCAAGTTGTTTTAGACCGAAACGAGCTAAATCACAACACATCGGTACTACAAGTGTTCCACGTGATACTCGTCAAAACTTTTTCTCTTATAACTGCGCGAAAAGCATGTATTCTTGCTTAATACAGCGAGACAAGCTGTTTTAGACCGAAACGAGCTAAATCACAACACATCGGTATTACAAGTGTTCCACGTGATACTCGTCAAAACTTTCTCTCTTTTAACTGCGCGAAAAGCATGTATTCTTGCTTAATACAGCGAATCAAGTTGTTTTAGACCGAAACGAGCTAAATCACAACACATCGGTACTACAAGTGTTCCACGTGATACTCGTCAAAACTTTTTCTCTTATAACTGCGCGAAAAGCATGTATTCGTGCTTAATACAACGAAACAAGCTGTTTTTGACCGAAACGAGCTAAATCTGAACACATCGGTTTTACAAGTATCCACGTGATAATCGTCAAAACTTTTTCTCTTATAACTGCGCGAAAAGCATGTATTCTTGCTTAATACAACGAAACAAGCTATTTTAGACCGAAACGAGCTAAATCACAACACATCGGTTTTACAAGTGTCTCTCTAATACGCGTCAAAACTTTTTCTCTTATAACTGCGCGAAAAGCATGTATTCTTGCTTAATACAACGAAACAAGCTGTTTTAAACCGAAACGAGCTAAATCTGAACACATCGGTTTTACAAGTATCCACGTGATATTCGTCAAAACTTTTTCTCTTATAACTGCGCGAAAAGCATGTATTCTTGCTTAATACAGCGAAACAAGCTGTTTTAGACCGAAATGAGCTAAATCACAACACATCGGTTTTACAAGTTTTCCTCTGATACGCGTCAAAACTTTTTCTCTTATAACTGCGCGAAAAGCATGTATTCTTGCTTAATACAGCGAAACAAGCTGTTTTAGACCGAAACGAGCTAAATCACAACACATCGGTTTTACAAGTGTTCCTCTGATACGCGTCAAAACTTTTTCTCTTATAACGGCGCGAAAAGCATGTATTCTTGCTTAATACAGCGAAACAAGCTGTTTTAGACCGAAACGAGCTAAATCACAACACATCGGTTTTACAAGTGTTCCTCTGATAGGCGTCAAAACTTTTTCTTTTATAACTGCGCGAAAAGCATGTATTCTTGCTTAATACAGCGAAACAAGCTGTTTTAGACCGAAACGAGCTAAATCACAACACATCGGTATTACAAGTGTTCCACGTGATACTCGTCAAAACTTTTTCTCTTTTAACTGCGCGAAAAGCATGTATTCGTGCCTAATACAACGAAACAAGCTGTTTTTGACCGAAACGAGCTAAATCTGAACACATCGGTTTTACAAGTATCCACGTGATACTCGTCAAAACTTTTTCTCTTATAACTGCGCGAAAAGCATGTATTCTTGCTTAATACAGCGAATCAAGTTGTTTTAGACCGAAACGAGCTAAATCACAACACATCGGTACTACAAGTGTTCCACGTGATACTCGTCAAAACTTTTTCTCTTATAACTGCGCGAAAAGCATGTATTCTTGCTTAATACAGCGAGACAAGCTGTTTTAGACCGAAACGAGCTAAATCACAACACATCGGTATTACAAGTGTTCCACGTGATACTCGTCAAAACTTTCTCTCTTTTAACTGCGCGAAAAGCATGTATTCTTGCTTAATACAGCGAATCAAGTTGTTTTAGACCGAAACGAGCTAAATCACAACACATCGGTACTACAAGTGTTCCACGTGATACTCGTCAAAACTTTTTCTCTTATAACTGCGCGAAAAGCATGTATTCGTGCTTAATACAACGAAACAAGCTGTTTTTGACCGAAACGAGCTAAATCTGAACACATCGGTTTTACAAGTATCCACGTGATAATCGTCAAAACTTTTTCTCTTATAACTGCGCGAAAAGCATGTATTCTTGCTTAATACAACGAAACAAGCTATTTTAGACCGAAACGAGCTAAATCACAACACATCGGTTTTACAAGTGTCTCTCTAATACGCGTCAAAACTTTTTCTCTTATAACTGCGCGAAAAGCATGTATTCTTGCTTAATACAACGAAACAAGCTGTTTTAAACCGAAACGAGCTAAATCTGAACACATCGGTTTTACAAGTATCCACGTGATATTCGTCAAAACTTTTTCTCTTATAACTGCGCGAAAAGCATGTATTCTTGCTTAATACAGCGAAACAAGCTGTTTTAGACCGAAATGAGCTAAATCACAACACATCGGTTTTACAAGTTTTCCTCTGATACGCGTCAAAACTTTTTCTCTTATAACTGCGCGAAAAGCATGTATTCTTGCTTAATACAGCGAAACAAGCTGTTTTAGACCGAAACGAGCTAAATCACAACACATCGGTTTTACAAGTGTTCCTCTGATACGCGTCAAAACTTTTTCTCTTATAACGGCGCGAAAAGCATGTATTCTTGCTTAATACAGCGAAACAAGCTGTTTTAGACCGAAACGAGCTAAATCACAACACATCGGTTTTACAAGTGTCTCTCTAATACGCGTCAAAACTTTTTCTCTTATAACTGCGCGAAAAGCATGTATTCTTGCTTAATACAACGAAACAAGCTGTTTTAGACCGAAACGAGCTAAATCTGAACACATCGGTTTTACAAGTATCCACGTGATACTCGTCAAAACTTTTTCTCTTATAACGGCGCGAAAAGCATGTATTCTTGCTTAATACAGCGAAACAAGCTGTTTTAGACCGAAATGAGCTAAATCACAACACATCGGTTTTACAAGTGTTCCTCTGATACGCGTCAAAACTTTTTCTTTTATAACTGCGCGAAAAGCATGTATTCTTGCTTAATACAGCGAAACAAGCTGTTTTAGACCGAAACGAGCTAAATCACAACACATCGGTATTACAAGTGTTCCACGTGATACTCGTCAAAACTTTTTCTCTCTTAACTGCACGAAAAGCATGTATTCGTGCCTAATACAACGAAACAAGCTGTTTTTGACCGAAACGAGCTAAATCTGAACACATCGGTTTTACAAGTATCCACGTGATACTCGTCAAAACTTTTTCTCTTATAACTGCGCGAAAAGCATGTATTCTTGCTTAATACAGCGAATCAAGTTGTTTTAGACCGAAACGAGCTAAATCACAACACATCGGTACTACAAGTGTTCCACGTGATACTCGTCAAAACTTTTTCTCTTATAACTGCGCGAAAAGCATGTATTCTTGCTTAATACAGCGAGACAAGCTGTTTTAGACCGAAACGAGCTAAATCACAACACATCGGTATTACAAGTGTTCCACGTGATACTCGTCAAAACTTTCTCTCTTTTAACTGCGCGAAAAGCATGTATTCTTGCTTAATACAACGAAACAAGCTGTTTTAGACCGAAACGAGCTAAATCTGAACACATCGGTTTTACAAGTATCCACGTAATACTCGTCAAAACTTTTTCTCTTTTAACTGCGCGAAAAGCATGTATTCTTGCTTAATACAGAAAAACAAGCTGTTTTAGACCGAAATGAGCTAAATCACAACACATCGGTTTTACAAGTGTTCCTCTGATAAGCGTCAAAACTTTTTCTTTTATACCTGCGCGAAAAGCATGTATTCTTGCTTAATACAGCGAATCAAGTTGTTTTAGACCGAAACGAGCTAAATCACAACACATCGGTAATACAAGTGTTCCACGTGATACTCGTCAAAACTTTTTCTCTTATAACTGCGCAAAAAGCATGTATTCTTGCTTATTACAGCGAAACAAGCTCTTTTTGACCGAAAGGAGGTAAATCTGAACACATCGGTTTTACAAGTATCCACGTGATACTCGTCAAAACTTTTCTCTTATAACTGCGCGAAAAGCATGTATTCTTGCTTAATACAACGAAACAAGCTGTTTTAGACCGAAACGAGCTAATCACAACACATCGGTTTTACAAGTGTCTCTCTAATACGCGTCAAAACTTTTTCTCTTATAACTGCGCGAAAAGCATGTATTCTTGCTTAATACAGCGAAACAAGCTGTTTTAGACCGAAACGAGCTAAATCACAACACCGGTATTACAAGCGTTCCACGTGATACTCGTCAAAACTTTTTCTCTTTTAACTGCGCGAAAAGCATGTATTCGTGCTTAATACAACGAAACAAGCTGTTTTTGACCGAAACGAGCTAAATCTGAACACATCGGTTTTACAAGTACCACGTGATACTCGTCAAAACTTTTTCTCTTATAACTGCGCGAAAAGCATGTATTCTTGCTTAATACAACGAAACAAGCTGTTTTAGACCGAAACGAGCTAAATCACAACACATCGGTTTTACAAGTGTCTCTCTAATACGCGTCAAAACTTTTTCTCTTATAACTGCGCGAAAAGCATGTATTCTTGCTTAATACAACGAAACAAGCTGTTTTAGACCGAAACGAGCTAAATCTGAACACATCGGTTTTACAAGTATCCACGTGATACTCGTCAAAACTTTTTCTTTTATAACGGCGCGAAAAGCATGTATTCTTGCTTAATACAGCGAAACAAGCTGTTTTAGACCGAAATGAGCTAAATCACAACACATCGGTTTTACAAGTGTTCCTCTGATAGGCGTCAAAACTTTTTCTTTTATAACTGCGCGAAAAGCATGTATTCTTGCTTAATACAGCGAAACAAGCTGTTTTAGACCGAAACGAGCTAAATCACAACACATCGGTATTACAAGTGTTCCACGTGATACTCGTCAAAACTTTTTCTCTTTTAACTGCGCGAAAAGCATGTATTCGTGCCTAATACAACGAAACAAGCTGTTTTTGACCGAAACGAGCTAAATCTGAACACATCGGTTTTACAAGTATCCACGTGATACTCGTCAAAACTTTTTCTCTTATAACTGCGCGAAAAGCATGTATTCTTGCTTAATACAGCGAATCAAGTTGTTTTAGACCGAAACGAGCTAAATCACAACACATCGGTACTACAAGTGTTCCACGTGATACTCGTCAAAACTTTTTCTCTTATAACTGCGCGAAAAGCATGTATTCTTGCTTAATACAGCGAGACAAGCTGTTTTAGACCGAAACGAGCTAAATCACAACACATCGGTATTACAAGTGTTCCACGTGATACTCGTCAAAACTTTCTCTCTTTTAACTGCGCGAAAAGCATGTATTCTTGCTTAATACAGCGAATCAAGTTGTTTTAGACCGAAACGAGCTAAATCACAACACATCGGTACTACAAGTGTTCCACGTGATACTCGTCAAAACTTTTTCTCTTATAACTGCGCGAAAAGCATGTATTCGTGCTTAATACAACGAAACAAGCTGTTTTTGACCGAAACGAGCTAAATCTGAACACATCGGTTTTACAAGTATCCACGTGATAATCGTCAAAACTTTTTCTCTTATAACTGCGCGAAAAGCATGTATTCTTGCTTAATACAACGAAACAAGCTATTTTAGACCGAAACGAGCTAAATCACAACACATCGGTTTTACAAGTGTCTCTCTAATACGCGTCAAAACTTTTTCTCTTATAACTGCGCGAAAAGCATGTATTCTTGCTTAATACAACGAAACAAGCTGTTTTAAACCGAAACGAGCTAAATCTGAACACATCGGTTTTACAAGTATGCACGTGATATTCGTCAAAACTTTTTCTCTTATAACTGCGCGAAAAGCATGTATTCTTGCTTAATACAGCGAAACAAGCTGTTTTAGACCGAAATGAGCTAAATCACAACACATCGGTTTTACAAGTTTTCCTCTGATACGCGTCAAAACTTTTTCTCTTATAACTGCGCGAAAAGCATGTATTCTTGCTTAATACAGCGAAACAAGCTGTTTTAGACCGAAACGAGCTAAATCACAACACATCGGTTTTACAAGTGTTCCTCTGATACGCGTCAAAACTTTTTCTCTTATAACGGCGCGAAAAGCATGTATTCTTGCCTAATACAGCGAAACAAGCTGTTTTAGACCGAAACGAGCTAAATCACAACACATCGGTTTTACAAGTGTTCCTCTGATAGGCGTCAAAACTTTTTCTTTTATAACTGCGCGAAAAGCATGTATTCTTGCTTAATACAGCGAAACAAGCTGTTTTAGACCGAAACGAGCTAAATCACAACACATCGGTATTACAAGTGTTCCACGTGATACTCGTCAAAACTTTTTCTCTTTTAACTGCGCGAAAAGCATGTATTCGTGCCTAATACAACGAAACAAGCTGTTTTTGACCGAAACGAGCTAAATCTGAACACATCGGTTTTACAAGTATCCACGTGATACTCGTCAAAACTTTTTCTCTTATAACTGCGCGAAAAGCATGTATTCTTGCTTAATACAGCGAATCAAGTTGTTTTAGACCGAAACGAGCTAAATCACAACACATCGGTACTACAAGTGTTCCACGTGATACTCGTCAAAACTTTTTCTCTTATAACTGCGCGAAAAGCATGTATTCTTGCTTAATACAGCGAGACAAGCTGTTTTAGACCGAAACGAGCTAAATCACAACACATCGGTATTACAAGTGTTCCACGTGATACTCGTCAAAACTTTCTCTCTTTTAACTGCGCGAAAAGCATGTATTCTTGCTTAATACAGCGAATCAAGTTGTTTTAGACCGAAACGAGCTAAATCACAACACATCGGTACTACAAGTGTTCCACGTGATACTCGTCAAAACTTTTTCTCTTATAACTGCGCGAAAAGCATGTATTCGTGCTTAATACAACGAAACAAGCTGTTTTTGACCGAAACGAGCTAAATCTGAACACATCGGTTTTACAAGTATCCACGTGATAATCGTCAAAACTTTTTCTCTTATAACTGCGCGAAAAGCATGTATTCTTGCTTAATACAACGAAACAAGCTATTTTAGACCGAAACGAGCTAAATCACAACACATCGGTTTTACAAGTGTCTCTCTAATACGCGTCAAAACTTTTTCTCTTATAACTGCGCGAAAAGCATGTATTCTTGCTTAATACAACGAAACAAGCTGTTTTAAACCGAAACGAGCTAAATCTGAACACATCGGTTTTACAAGTATCCACGTGATATTCGTCAAAACTTTTTCTCTTATAACTGCGCGAAAAGCATGTATTCTTGCTTAATACAGCGAAACAAGCTGTTTTAGACCGAAATGAGCTAAATCACAACACATCGGTTTTACAAGTTTTCCTCTGATACGCGTCAAAACTTTTTCTCTTATAACTGCGCGAAAAGCATGTATTCTTGCTTAATACAGCGAAACAAGCTGTTTTAGACCGAAACGAGCTAAATCACAACACATCGGTTTTACAAGTGTTCCTCTGATACGCGTCAAAACTTTTTCTCTTATAACGGCGCGAAAAGCATGTATTCTTGCTTAATACAGCGAAACAAGCTGTTTTAGACCGAAACGAGCTAAATCACAACACATCGGTATTACAAGTGTTCCACGTGATACTCGTCAAAACTTTTTCTCTTTTAACTGCGCGAAAAGCATGTATTCGTGCTTAATACAACGAAACAAGCTGTTTTAGACCGAAACGAGCTAAATCTGAACACATCGGTTTTCCAAGTGTTCCACGTAATACTCGTCAAAACTTTTTCTCTTATAACTGCGCGAAAAGCATGTATTCGTGCCTAATGCAACGAAACAAGCTGTTTTAGACCAAAACGAGCTAAATCTGAACACATCGGTTTTACAAGTGTCCCTGTGACACGCGTCAAAACTTTTTCTCTTTTAACTGCGCGAAAAGCATGTATTCTTGCTTAATACAACGAGACAAGTTGTTTTAGACCGAAATGAGCTAAATCACAACACATCGGTTTTACAAGTGTTCCTCTGATACGCGTCAAAACTTTTTCTCTTATAACTGTGCGAAAAGCATGTATTCTTGCTTAATACAGCGAAACAAGCTGTTTTAGACCGAAACGAGCTAAATCACAACACATCGGTATTACAAGTGTTCCACGTGATACTCGTCAAAACGTTTTCTCTTATAACTGCGCGAAAAGCATGTATTCGTGCTTAATACAACAAAACAAGCTGTTTTAGACCGAAACGAGCTAAATCTGAACACTTCGGTTTTACAAGTATCCACGTGATACTCGTCAAAACTTTTTCTCTTATAACTGCGCGAAAAGCATGTATTCTTGCTTAATACAACGAAACAAGCTGTTTTAGACCGAAACGAGCTAAATCACAACACATCGGTTTTACAAGTGTCTCTCTGATACGCGTCAAAACTTTTTCTTCTATAACTGCGCCTAAAGCATGTATTCTTGCTTAATACAACGAAACAAGCTGTTTTAGACCAAAACGAGCTAAATCTGAACACATCGGTTTTACAAGTATCCACGTGATACTCGTCAAAACTTTCTCTCTTATAACTGCGCGAAAAGCATGTATTCTTGCTTCATACAACGAAACAAGCTGTTTTAGACCGAAACGAGCTAAATCATAACACATCGGTTTTACAAGTGGTTTTACAAGCGGTTTTACAATAGGCGTCAAAACTTTTTCTTCTATAACTGCGCGTAAAGCATGTATTCGTGCCTAATACAACGAAACAAGTTGTTTTAGACCGAAACGAGCTAAATCTGAACACATCGGTTTTACAAGTGTCCCTGTGACACGCGTCAAAACTTTTTCTCTTATAACTGCGCGAAAAGCATGTATTCTTGCTTAACACAGCGAAACAAGCTGTTTTAGACCGAAACGAGCTAAATCACAACACAAAGGTTTTACAAGTGTTCCTCTAATACGCGTCAAAACTTTTTCTCTTATAACTGCGCGAAAAGCATGTATTCTTGCTTAATACTACGAAACAAGCTGTTTTACACCGAAACGAGCTAAATCACAACACATCGGTTTTACAAGTGTTCCTCTGATACGCGTCTAAACTTTTTCTCTTTTAACTGCGCGAAAAGCATGTATTCGTGATTAATACAACGAAACAAGCTGTTTTAGACCGAAACGAGCTAAATCTGAACACATCGGTTTTACAAGTATCCACGTGATACTCGTCAAAACTTTTTCTCTTATAACTGCGCGAAAAGCATGTATTCGTGCTTAATACAACGAAACAAGCTGTTTTAGACCGAAACGAGCTAAATCTGAACACTTCGGTTTTACAAGTATCCACGTGATACTCGTCAAAACTTTTTCTCTTATAACTGCGCGAAAAGCATGTATTCTTGCTTAATACAACGAAACAAGCTGTTTTAGACCGAAACGAGCTAAATCACAACACATCGGTTTTACAAGTGTCTCTCTGATACGCGTCAAAACTTTTTCTTCTATAACTGCGCCTAAAGCATGTATTCTTGCTTAATACAACGAAACAAGCTGTTTTAGACCAAAACGAGCTAAATCTGAACACATCGGTTTTACAAGTATCCACGTGATACTCGTCAAAACTTTCTCTCTTATAACTGCGCGAAAAGCATGTATTCTTGCTTCATACAACGAAACAAGCTGTTTTAGACCGAAACGAGCTAAATCATAACACATCGGTTTTACAAGTGGTTTTACAAGCGGTTTTACAATAGGCGTCAAAACTTTTTCTTCTATAACTGCGCGTAAAGCATGTATTCGTGCCTAATACAACGAAACAAGTTGTTTTAGACCGAAACGAGCTAAATCTGAACACATCGGTTTTACAAGTGTCCCTGTGACACGCGTCAAAACTTTTTCTCTTATAACTGCGCGAAAAGCATGTATTCTTGCTTAACACAGCGAAACAAGCTGTTTTAGACCGAAACGAGCTAAATCACAACACAAAGGTTTTACAAGTGTTCCTCTAATACGCGTCAAAACTTTTTCTCTTATAACTGCGCGAAAAGCATGTATTCTTGCTTAATACTACGAAACAAGCTGTTTTACACCGAAACGAGCTAAATCACAACACATCGGTTTTACAAGTGTTCCTCTGATACGCGTCTAAACTTTTTCTCTTTTAACTGCGCGAAAAGCATGTATTCGTGATTAATACAACGAAACAAGCTGTTTTAGACCGAAACGAGCTAAATCACAACACATCGGTATTACAAGTGTTCCACGTGATACTCGTCAAAACTTTTTCTCTTATAACTGCGCGAAAAGCATGTATTCGTGTTTAATACAACGAAACAAGCTGTTTTAGACCGAAACGAGCTAAATTTGAACACATCGGTTTTACAAGTATCCACGTGATACTCGTCAACTTTTTCTCTTATAACTGCGCGAAAAGCATGTATTCTTGCTTAATACAGCGAAACAAGCTGTTTTAGACCGAAACGAGCTAAATCACAACACATCGGTTTTACATGTGTTCCTCTGATACGCGTCAAAACTTTTTCTCTTATAACTGCGCGAAAAGCATGTATTCTTGCTTAACACAGCGAAACAAGCTGTTTTAGACCGAAACGAGCTAAATCACAACACAAAGGTTTTACAAGTGTTCCTCTAATACGCGTCAAAACTTTTTCTCTTATAACTGCGCGAAAGCATGTATTCTTGCTTAATACTACGAAACAAGCTGTTTTACACCGAAACGAGCTAAATCACAACACATCGGTTTTACAAGTGTTCCTCTGATACGCGTCTAAACTTTTTCTCTTTTAACTGCGCGAAAAGCATGTATTCGTGATTAATACAACGAAACAAGCTGTTTTTGACCGAAACGAGCTAAATCTGAACACATCGGTTTTACAAGTATCCACGTGATACTCGTCAAAACTTTTTCTCTTATAACTGCGCGAAAAGCATGTATTCTTGCTTAATACAGCGAAACAAGCTGTTTTAGACCGAAATGAGCTAAATCACAACACATCGGTTTTACAAGTTTTCCTCTGATACGCGTCAAAACTTTTTCTCTTATAACTGCGCGAAAAGCATGTATTCTTGCTTAATACAGCGAAACAAGCTGTTTTAGACCGAAACGAGCTAAATCACAACACATCGGTTTTACAAGTGTTCCTCTGATACGCGTCAAAACTTTTTCTCTTATAACTGCGCGAAAAGCATGTATTCTTGCTTAATACAGCGAAACAAGCTGTTTTAGACCGAAATGAGCTAAATCACAACACATCGGTTTTACAAGTGTTCCTCTGATACGCGTCAAAACTTTTTCTCTTATAACGGCGCGAAAAGCATGTATTCTTGCTTAATACAGCGAAACAAGCTGTTTTAGACCGAAACGAGCTAAATCACAACACATCGGTATTACAAGTGTTCCACGTGATACTCGTCAAAACTTTTTCTCTTTTAACTGCGCGAGAAGCATGTATTCGTGCTTAATACAACGAAACAAGCTGTTTTAGACCGAAACGAGCTAAATCTGAACACATCGGTTTTACAAGTATCCACGTAATACTCGTCAAAACTTTTTCTCTTATAACTGCGCGAAAAGCATGTATTCTTGCTTAATACAACGAAACAAGCTGTTTTAGACCGAAACGAGCTAAATCACAACACATCGGTTTTACAAGTGTCTAATACGCGTCAAAACTTTTTCTCCTATAACTGCGCGAAAAGCATGTATTCTTGCTTAATACAACGAAACAAGCTGTTTTAGACCGAAACGAGCTAAATCTGAACACATCGGTTTTACAAGTATCCACGTGATACTCGTCAAAACTTTTTCTCTTTTAACTGCGCGAAAAGCATGTATTCTTGCTTAATACAGAAAAACAAGCTGTTTTAGACCGAAATGAGCTAAATCACAACACATCGGTTTTACAAGTGTTCCTCTGATACGCGTCAAAACTTTTTCTTTTATACCTGCGCGAAAAGCATGTATTCTTGCTTAATACAGCGAATCAAGTTGTTTTAGACCGAAACGAGCTAAATCACAACACATCGGTAATACAAGTGTTCCACGTGATACTCGTCAAATTTTTTTCTCTTATAACTGCGCAAAAAGCATGTATTCTTGCTTAATACAGCGAAACAAGCTGTTTTTGACCGAAAGGAGGTAAATCTGAACACATCGGTTTTACAAGTATCCACGTGATACTCGTCAAAACTTTTCTCTTATAACTGCGCGAAAAGCATGTATTCTTGCTTAATACAACGAAACAAGCTGTTTTAGACCGAAACGAGCTAATCACAACACATCGGTTTTACAAGTGTCTCTCTAATACGCGTCAAAACTTTTTCTCTTATAACTGCGCGAAAAGCATGTATTCTTGCTTAATACAGCGAAACAAGCTGTTTTAGACCGAAACGAGCTAAATCACAACACCGGTATTACAAGCGTTCCACGTGATACTCGTCAAAACTTTTTCTCTTTTAACTGCGCGAAAAGCATGTATTCGTGCTTAATACAACGAAACAAGCTGTTTTTGACCGAAACGAGCAAAATCTGAACACATCGGTTTTACAAGTACCACGTGATACTCGTCAAAACTTTTTCTCTTATAACTGCGCGAAAAGCATGTATTCTTGCTTAATACAACGAAACAAGCTGTTTTAGACCGAAACGAGCTAAATCACAACACATCGGTTTTACAAGTGTCTCTCTAATACGCGTCAAAACTTTTTCTCTTATAACTGCGCGAAAAGCATGTATTCTTGCTTAATACAACGAAACAAGCTGTTTTAGACCGAAACGAGCTAAATCTGAACACATCGGTTTTACAAGTATCCACGTGATACTCGTCAAAACTTTTTCTCTTATAACGGCGCGAAAAGCATGTATTCTTGCTTAATACAGCGAAACAAGCTGTTTTAGACCGAAATGAGCTAAATCACAACACATCGGTTTTACAAGTTTTCCTCTGATACGCGTCAAAACTTTTTCTTTTATAACTGCGCGAAAAGCATGTATTCTTGCTTAATACAGCGAAACAAGCTGTTTTAGACCGAAACGAGCTAAATCACAACACATCGGTATTACAAGTGTTCCACGTGATACTCGTCAAAACTTTTTCTCTTTTAACTGCGCGAAAAGCATGTATTCGTGCCTAATACAACGAAACAAGCTGTTTTTGACCGAAACGAGCTAAATCTGAACACATCGGTTTTACAAGTATCCACGTGATACTCGTCAAAACTTTTTCTCTTATAACTGCGCGAAAAGCATGTATTCTTGCTTAATACAGCGTATCAAGTTGTTTTAGACCGAAACGAGCTAAATCACAACACATCGGTACTACAAGTGTTCCACGTGATACTCGTCAAAACTTTTTCTCTTATAACTGCGCGAAAAGCATGTATTCTTGCTTAATACAGCGTATCAAGTTGTTTTAGACCGAAACGAGCTAAATCACAACACATCGGTACTACAAGTGTTCCACGTGATACTCGTCAAAACTTTTTCTCTTATAACTGCGCGAAAAGCATGTATTCTTGCTTAATACAGCGAGACAAGCTGTTTTAGACCGAAACGAGCTAAATCACAACACATCGGTATTACAAGTGTTCCACGTGATACTCGTCAAAACTTTCTCTCTTTTAACTGCGCGAAAAGCATGTATTCTTGCTTAATACAACGAAACAAGCTGTTTTAGACCGAAACGAGCTAAATCTGAACACATCGGTTTTACAAGTATCCACGTGATACTCGTCAAAACTTTTTCTCTTTTAACTGCGCGAAAAGCATGTATTCTTGCTTAATACAGAAAAACAAGCTGTTTTAGACCGAAATGAGCTAAATCACAACACATCGGTTTTACAAGTGTTCCTCTGATAAGCGTCAAAACTTTTTCTTTTATACCTGCGCGAAAAGCATGTATTCTTGCTTAATACAGCGAATCAAGTTGTTTTAGACCGAAACGAGCTAAATCACAACACATCGGTAATACAAGTGTTCCACGTGATACTCGTCAAAACTTTTTCTCTTATAACTGCGCAAAAAGCATGTATTCTTGCTTAATACAGCGAAACAAGCTGTTTTTGACCGAAAGGAGGTAAATCTGAACACATCGGTTTTACAAGTATCCACGTGATACTCGTCAAAACTTTTCTCTTATAACTGCGCGAAAAGCATGTATTCTTGCTTAATACAACGAAACAAGCTGTTTTAGACCGAAACGAGCTAATCACAACACATCGGTTTTACAAGTGTCTCTCTAATACGCGTCAAAACTTTTTCTCTTATAACTGCGCGAAAAGCATGTATTCTTGCTTAATACAGCGAAACAAGCTGTTTTAGACCGAAACGAGCTAAATCACAACACCGGTATTACAAGCGTTCCACGTGATACTCGTCAAAACTTTTTCTCTTTTAACTGCGCGAAAAGCATGTATTCGTGCTTAATACAACGAAACAAGCTGTTTTTGACCGAAACCAGCTAAATCTGAACACATCGGTTTTACAAGTACCACGTGATACTCGTCAAAACTTTTTCTCTTATAACTGCGCGAAAAGCATGTATTCTTGCTTAATACAACGAAACAAGCTGTTTTAGACCGAAACGAGCTAAATCACAACACATCGGTTTTACAAGTGTCTCTCTAATACGCGTCAAAACTTTTTCTCTTATAACTGCGCGAAAAGCATGTATTCTTGCTTAATACAACGAAACAAGCTGTTTTAGACCGAAACGAGCTAAATCTGAACACATCGGTTTTACAAGTATCCACGTGATACTCGTCAAAACTTTTTCTCTTATAACGGCGCGAAAAGCATGTATTCTTGCTTAATACAGCGAAACAAGCTGTTTTAGACCGAAATGAGCTAAATCACAACACATCGGTTTTACAAGTGTTCCTCTGATACGCGTCAAAACTTTTTCTTTTATAACTGCGCGAAAAGCATGTATTCTTGCTTAATACAGCGATACAAGCTGTTTTAGACCGAAACGAGCTAAATCACAACACATCGGTATTACAAGTGTTCCACGTGATACTCGTCAAAACTTTTTCTCTTTTAACTGCGCGAAAAGCATGTATTCGTGCCTAATACAACGAAACAAGCTGTTTTTGACCGAAACGAGCTAAATCTGAACACATCGGTTTTACAAGTATCCACGTGATACTCGTCAAAACTTTTTCTCCTATAACTGCGCGAAAAGCATGTATTCTTGCTTAATACAGCGAATCAAGTTGTTTTAGACCGAAACGAGCTAAATCACAACACATCGGTACTACAAGTGTTCCACGTGATACTCGTCAAAACTTTTTCTCTTATAACTGCGCGAAAAGCATGTATTCTTGCTTAAACCAGCGAGACAAGCTGTTTTAGACCGAAACGAGCTAAATCACAACACATCGGTATTACAAGTGTTCCACGTGATACTCGTCAAAACTTTCTCTCTTTTAACTGCGCGAAAAGCATGTATTCTTGCTTAATACAGCGAATCAAGTTGTTTTAGACCGAAACGAGCTAAATCACAACACATCGGTACTACAAGTGTTCCACGTGATACTCGTCAAAACTTTTTCTCTTATAACTGCGCGAAAAGCATGTATTCTTGCTTAATACAACGAAACAAGCTGTTTTTGACCGAAACGAGCTAAATCTGAACACATCGGTTTTACAAGTATCCACGTGATAATCGTCAAAACTTTTTCTCTTATAACTGCGCGAAAAGCATGTATTCTTGCTTAATACAACGAAACAAGCTATTTTAGACCGAAACGAGCTAAATCACAACACATCGGTTTTACAAGTGTCTCTCTAATACGCGTCAAAACTTTTTCTCTTATAACTGCGCGAAAAGCATGTATTCTTGCTTAATACAACGAAACAAGCTGTTTTAAACCGAAACGAGCTAAATCTGAACACATCGGTTTTACAAGTATCTACGTGATATTCGTCAAAACTTTTTCTCTTATAACTGCGCGAAAAGCATGTATTCTTGCTTAATACAGCGAAACAAGCTGTTTTAGACCGAAATGAGCTAAATCACAACACATCGGTTTTACAAGTTTTCCTCTGATACGCGTCAAAACTTTTTCTCTTATAACTGCGCGAAAAGCATGTATTCTTGCTTAATACAGCGAAACAAGCTGTTTTAGACCGAAACGAGCTAAATCACAACACATCGGTTTTACAAGTGTTCCTCTGATACGCGTCAAAACTTTTTCTCTTATAACGGCGCGAAAAGCATGTATTCTTGCTTAATACAGCGAAACAAGCTGTTTTAGACCGAAACGAGCTAAATCACAACACATCGGTATTACAAGTGTTCCACGTGATACTCGTCAAAACTTTTTCTCTTTTAACTGCGCGAAAAGCATGTATTCGTGCTTAATACAACGAAACAAGCTGTTTTAGACCGAAACGAGCTAAATCTGAACACATCGGTTTTACAAGTATCCACGTGATACTCGTCAAAACTTTTTCTCTTATAACTGCGCGAAAAGCATGTATTCTTGCTTAATACAACGAAACAAGCTGTTTTAGACCGAAACGAGCTAAATCACAACACATCGGTATTACAAGTGTTCCACGTGATACTCGTCAAAACTTTTTCTCTTATAACTGCGCGAAAAGCATGTATTCGTGCTTAATACAACGAAACAAGGTGTTTTAGACCGAAACGAGCTAAATTTGAACACATCGGTTTTACAAGTATCCACGTGATACTCGTCAACTTTTTCTCTTATAACCGCGCGAAAAGAATGTATTCTTGCTTAATACAACGAAACAAGCTGTTTTAGACCGAAACGAGCTAAATCACAACACATCGGTTTTACAAGTGTCTCTGATAGCGTCAAAACTTTTTCTTCTATAACTGCGCGTAAAGCATGTATTCGTGCTTAATACAACGAAACAAGCTGTTTTAGACCGAAACGAGCTAAATCTGAACACATCGGTTTTACAAGTGTTCCTCTGATACGCGTCAAAACTTTTTCTCTTATAACTGCGCGAAAAGCATGTATTCTTGCTTAATACAGCGAAACAAGCTGTTTTAGACCGAAACGAGCTAAATCACAACACATCGGTTTTACAAGTGTTCCTCTGATACGCGTCAAAACTTTTTTACTTATAACTGCGCGAAAAGCATGTATTCTTGCTTAATACAGCGAAACAAGCTGTTTTAGACCGAAACGAGCTAAATCACAACACATCGGTTTTACATGTGTTCCTCTGATACGCGTCAAAACTTTTTCTCTTATAACTGCGCGAAAAGCATGTATTCTTGCTTAATACAGCGAAACAAGCTGTTTTAGACCGAAATGAGCTAAATCACAACACATCGGTTTTACAAGTGTTACTCTGATACGCGTCAAAACTTTTTCTCTTATAACGGCGCGAAAAGAATGTATTCTTGCTTAATACAGCGAAACAAGCTGTTTTAGACCAAAACGAGCTAAATCACAACACATAGGTATTACAAGTGTTCCACGTGATACTCGTCAAAACGTTTTCTCTTTTAACTGCGCGAAAAGCATGTATTCTTGCCTAATACAACGAAACAAGCTGTTTTAGACCGAAACGAGCTAAATCTGAACACATCGGTTTTACAAGTATCCACGTGATACTCGTCAAAACTTTTTCTCTTATAACTGCGCGAAAAGCATGTATTCTTGCTTAATACAACGAAACAAGGTGTTTTAGACCGAAACGAGCTAAATCACAACACATCGGTTTTACAAGTGTCTCTCTAATACGCGTCAAAACTTTTTCTCTTATAACTGCGCGAAAAGCGTGTATTCTTGCTTAATACAACGAAACAAGCTGTTTTAAACCGAAACGAGCTAAATCTGAACACATCGGTTTTACAAGTATCCACGTGATACTCGTCAAAACTTTTTCTCTTTTAACTGCGCGAAAAGCATGTATTCTTGCTTAATACAGCGAAACAAGCTGTTTTAGACCGAAATGAGCTAAATCACAACACATCGGTTTTAAAAGTGTTCCTCTGATACGCGTCAAAACTTTTTCTTTTATAACTGCGCGAAAAGCATGTATTCTTGCTTAATACAGCGAATCAAGTTGTTTTAGACCGAAACGAGCTAAATCACAACACATCGGTACTACAAGTGTTCCACGTGATACTCGTCAAAACTTTTTCTCTTATAACTGCGCAAAAAGCATGTATTCTTGCTTAATACAGCGAAACAAGCTGTTTTTGACCGAAAGGAGGTAAATCTGAACACATCGGTTTTACAAGTATCCACGTGATACTCGTCAAAACTTTTCTCTTATAACTGCGCGAAAAGAATGTATTCTTGCTTATTACAACGAAACAAGCTGTTTTAGTCCGAAACGAGCTAATCACAACACATCGGTTTTACAAGTGTCTCTCTAATACGCGTCAAAACTTTTTCTCTTATAACTGCGCGAAAAGCATGTATTCTTGCTTAATACAGCGAAACAAGCTGTTTTAGACCGAAACGAGCTAAATCACAACACCGGTATTACAAGCGTTCCACGTGATACTCGTCAAAACTTTTTCTCTTTTAACTGCGCGAAAAGCATGTATTCGTGCTTAATACAACGAAACAAGCTGTTTTTGACCGAAACGAGCTAAATCTGAACACATCGGTTTTACAAGTACCACGTGATACTCGTCAAAACTTTTTCTCTTATAACTGCGCGAAAAGCATGTATTCTTGCTTAATACAACAAAACAAGCTGTTTTAGACCGAAACAAGCTAAATCACAACACATCGGTTTTACAAGTGTCTCTCTAATACGCGTCAAAACTTTTTCTCTTATAACTGCGCGAAAAGCATGTATTCTTGCTTAATACAACGAAACAAGCTGTTTTAGACCGAAACGAGCTAAATCTGAACACATCGGTTTTACAAGTATCCACGTGATACTCGTCAAAACTTTTTCTCTTATAACGGCGCGAAAAGCATGTATTCTTGCTTAATACAGCGAAACAAGCTGTTTTAGACCGAAATGAGCTAAATCACAACACATCGGTTTTACAAGTGTTCCTCTGATACGCGTCAAAACTTTTTCTTTTATAACTGCGCGAAAAGCATGTATTCTTGCTTAATACAGCGAAACAAGCTGTTTTAGACCGAAACGAGCTAAATCACAACACATCGGTATTACAAGTGTTCCACGTGATACTCGTCAAAACTTTTTCTCTTTTAACTGCGCGAAAAGCATGTATTCGTGCCTAATACAACGAAACAAGCTGTTTTTGACCGAAACGAGCTAAATCTGAACACATCGGTTTTACAAGTATCCACGTGATACTCGTCAAAACTTTTTCTCCTATAACTGCGCGAAAAGCATGTATTCTTGCTTAATACAGCGAATCAAGTTGTTTTAGACCGAAACGAGCTAAATCACAACACATCGGTACTACAAGTGTTCCACGTGATACTCGTCAAAACTTTTTCTCTTATAACTGCGCGAAAAGCATGTATTCTTGCTTAAACCAGCGAGACAAGCTGTTTTAGACCGAAACGAGCTAAATCACAACACATCGGTATTACAAGTGTTCCACGTGATACTCGTCAAAACTTTCTCTCTTTTAACTGCGCGAAAAGCATGTATTCTTGCTTAATACAGCGAATCAAGTTGTTTTAGACCGAAACGAGCTAAATCACAACACATCGGTACTACAAGTGTTCCACGTGATACTCGTCAAAACTTTTTCTCTTATAACTGCGCGAAAAGCATGTATTCTTGCTTAATACAACGAAACAAGCTGTTTTTGACCGAAACGAGCTAAATCTGAACACATCGGTTTTACAAGTATCCACGTGATAATCGTCAAAACTTTTTCTCTTATAACTGCGCGAAAAGCATGTATTCTTGCTTAATACAACGAAACAAGCTATTTTAGACCGAAACGAGCTAAATCACAACACATCGGTTTTACAAGTGTCTCTCTAATACGCGTCAAAACTTTTTCTCTTATAACTGCGCGAAAAGCATGTATTCTTGCTTAATACAACGAAACAAGCTGTTTTAAACCGAAACGAGCTAAATCTGAACACATCGGTTTTACAAGTATCTACGTGATATTCGTCAAAACTTTTTCTCTTATAACTGCGCGAAAAGCATGTATTCTTGCTTAATACAGCGAAACAAGCTGTTTTAGACCGAAATGAGCTAAATCACAACACATCGGTTTTACAAGTTTTCCTCTGATACGCGTCAAAACTTTTTCTCTTATAACTGCGCGAAAAGCATGTATTCTTGCTTAATACAGCGAAACAAGCTGTTTTAGACCGAAACGAGCTAAATCACAACACATCGGTTTTACAAGTGTTCCTCTGATACGCGTCAAAACTTTTTCTCTTATAACGGCGCGAAAAGCATGTATTCTTGCTTAATACAGCGAAACAAGCTGTTTTAGACCGAAACGAGCTAAATCACAACACATCGGTATTACAAGTGTTCCACGTGATACTCGTCAAAACTTTTTCTCTTTTAACTGCGCGAAAAGCATGTATTCGTGCTTAATACAACGAAACAAGCTGTTTTAGACCGAAACGAGCTAAATCTGAACACATCGGTTTTACAAGTATCCACGTGATACTCGTCAAAACTTTTTCTCTTATAACTGCGCGAAAAGCATGTATTCTTGCTTAATACAACGAAACAAGCTGTTTTAGACCGAAACGAGCTAAATCACAACACATCGGTATTACAAGTGTTCCACGTGATACTCGTCAAAACTTTTTCTCTTATAACTGCGCGAAAAGCATGTATTCGTGCTTAATACAACGAAACAAGGTGTTTTAGACCGAAACGAGCTAAATTTGAACACATCGGTTTTACAAGTATCCACGTGATACTCGTCAACTTTTTCTCTTATAACCGCGCGAAAAGAATGTATTCTTGCTTAATACAACGAAACAAGCTGTTTTAGACCGAAACGAGCTAAATCACAACACATCGGTTTTACAAGTGTCTCTGATAGCGTCAAAACTTTTTCTTCTATAACTGCGCGTAAAGCATGTATTCGTGCTTAATACAACGAAACAAGCTGTTTTAGACCGAAACGAGCTAAATCTGAACACATCGGTTTTACAAGTGTTCCTCTGATACGCGTCAAAACTTTTTCTCTTATAACTGCGCGAAAAGCATGTATTCTTGCTTAATACAGCGAAACAAGCTGTTTTAGACCGAAACGAGCTAAATCACAACACATCGGTTTTACAAGTGTTCCTCTGATACGCGTCAAAACTTTTTTACTTATAACTGCGCGAAAAGCATGTATTCTTGCTTAATACAGCGAAACAAGCTGTTTTAGACCGAAACGAGCTAAATCACAACACATCGGTTTTACATGTGTTCCTCTGATACGCGTCAAAACTTTTTCTCTTATAACTGCGCGAAAAGCATGTATTCTTGCTTAATACAGCGAAACAAGCTGTTTTAGACCGAAATGAGCTAAATCACAACACATCGGTTTTACAAGTGTTACTCTGATACGCGTCAAAACTTTTTCTCTTATAACGGCGCGAAAAGAATGTATTCTTGCTTAATACAGCGAAACAAGCTGTTTTAGACCAAAACGAGCTAAATCACAACACATAGGTATTACAAGTGTTCCACGTGATACTCGTCAAAACGTTTTCTCTTTTAACTGCGCGAAAAGCATGTATTCTTGCCTAATACAACGAAACAAGCTGTTTTAGACCGAAACGAGCTAAATCTGAACACATCGGTTTTACAAGTATCCACGTGATACTCGTCAAAACTTTTTCTCTTATAACTGCGCGAAAAGCATGTATTCTTGCTTAATACAACGAAACAAGGTGTTTTAGACCGAAACGAGCTAAATCACAACACATCGGTTTTACAAGTGTCTCTCTAATACGCGTCAAAACTTTTTCTCTTATAACTGCGCGAAAAGCGTGTATTCTTGCTTAATACAACGAAACAAGCTGTTTTAAACCGAAACGAGCTAAATCTGAACACATCGGTTTTACAAGTATCCACGTGATACTCGTCAAAACTTTTTCTCTTTTAACTGCGCGAAAAGCATGTATTCTTGCTTAATACAGCGAAACAAGCTGTTTTAGACCGAAATGAGCTAAATCACAACACATCGGTTTTAAAAGTGTTCCTCTGATACGCGTCAAAACTTTTTCTTTTATAACTGCGCGAAAAGCATGTATTCTTGCTTAATACAGCGAATCAAGTTGTTTTAGACCGAAACGAGCTAAATCACAACACATCGGTACTACAAGTGTTCCACGTGATACTCGTCAAAACTTTTTCTCTTATAACTGCGCAAAAAGCATGTATTCTTGCTTAATACAGCGAAACAAGCTGTTTTTGACCGAAAGGAGGTAAATCTGAACACATCGGTTTTACAAGTATCCACGTGATACTCGTCAAAACTTTTCTCTTATAACTGCGCGAAAAGAATGTATTCTTGCTTATTACAACGAAACAAGCTGTTTTAGTCCGAAACGAGCTAATCACAACACATCGGTTTTACAAGTGTCTCTCTAATACGCGTCAAAACTTTTTCTCTTATAACTGCGCGAAAAGCATGTATTCTTGCTTAATACAGCGAAACAAGCTGTTTTAGACCGAAACGAGCTAAATCACAACACCGGTATTACAAGCGTTCCACGTGATACTCGTCAAAACTTTTTCTCTTTTAACTGCGCGAAAAGCATGTTTTCGTGCTTAATACAACGAAACAAGCTGTTTTTGACCGAAACGAGCTAAATCTGAACACATCGGTTTTACAAGTACCACGTGATACTCGTCAAAACTTTTTCTCTTATAACTGCGCGAAAAGCATGTATTCTTGCTTAATACAACAAAACAAGCTGTTTTAGACCGAAACAAGCTAAATCACAACACATCGGTTTTACAAGTGTCTCTCTAATACGCGTCAAAACTTTTTCTCTTATAACTGCGCGAAAAGCATGTATTCTTGCTTAATACAACGAAACAAGCTGTTTTAGACCGAAACGAGCTAAATCTGAACACATCGGTTTTACAAGTATCCACGTGATACTCGTCAAAACTTTTTCTCTTATAACGGCGCGAAAAGCATGTATTCTTGCTTAATACAGCGAAACAAGCTGTTTTAGACCGAAATGAGCTAAATCACAACACATCGGTTTTACAAGTGTTCCTCTGATACGCGTCAAAACTTTTTCTTTTATAACTGCGCGAAAAGCATGTATTCTTGCTTAATACAGCGAAACAAGCTGTTTTAGACCGAAACGAGCTAAATCACAACACATCGGTATTACAAGTGTTCCACGTGATACTCGTCAAAACTTTTTCTCTTTTAACTGCGCGAAAAGCATGTATTCGTGCCTAATACAACGAAACAAGCTGTTTTTGACCGAAACGAGCTAAATCTGAACACATCGGTTTTACAAGTATCCACGTGATACTCGTCAAAACTTTTTCTCTTATAACTGCGCGAAAAGCATGTATTCTTGCTTAATACAGCGAATCAAGTTGTTTTAGACCGAAACGAGCTAAATCACAACACATCGGTACTACAAGTGTTCCACGTGATACTCGTCAAAACTTTTTCTCTTATAACTGCGCGAAAAGCATGTATTCTTGCTTAATACAGCGAGACAAGCTGTTTTAGACCGAAACGAGCTAAATCACAACACATCGGTATTACAAGTGTTCCACGTGATACTCGTCAAAACTTTCTCTCTTTTAACTGCGCGAAAAGCATGTATTCTTGCTTAATACAGCGAATCAAGTTGTTTTAGACCGAAACGAGCTAAATCACAACACATCGGTACTACAAGTGTTCCACGTGATACTCGTCAAAACTTTTTCTCTTATAACTGCGCGAAAAGCATGTATTCGTGCTTAATACAACGAAACAAGCTGTTTTTGACCGAAACGAGCTAAATCTGAACACATCGGTTTTACAAGTATCCACGTGATAATCGTAGAAACTTTTTCTCTTATAACTGCGCGAAAAGCATGTATTCTTGCTTAATACAACGAAACAAGCTATTTTAGACCGAAACGAGCTAAATCACAACACATCGGTTTTACAAGTGTCTCTCTAATACGCGTCAAAACTTTTTCTCTTATAACTGCGCGAAAAGCATGTATTCTTGCTTAATACAACGAAACAAGCTGTTTTAAACCGAAACGAGCTAAATCTGAACACATCGGTTTTACAAGTATCCACGTGATATTCGTCAAAACTTTTTCTCTTATTCTTGCTTAATACAGCGAAACAAGCTGTTTTAGACCGAAATGAGCTAAATCACAACACATCGGTTTTACAAGTTTTCCTCTGATACGCGTCAAAACTTTTTCTCTTATAACTGCGCGAAAAGCATGTATTCTTGCTTAATACAGCGAAACAAGCTGTTTTAGACCGAAACGAGCTAAATCACAACACATCGGTTTTACAAGTGTTCCTCTGATACGCGTCAAAACTTTTTCTCTTATAACGGCGCGAAAAGCATGTATTCTTGCTTAATACAGCGAAACAAGCTGTTTTAGACCGAAACGAGCTAAATCACAACACATCGGTATTACAAGTGTTCCACGTGATACTCGTCAAAACTTTTTCTCTTTTAACTGCGCGAAAAGCATGTATTCGTGCTTAATACAACGAAACAAGCTGTTTTAGACCGAAACGAGCTAAATTTGAACACATCGGTTTTACAAGTATCCACGTGATACTCAACTTTTTCTCTTATAACCGCGCGAAAAGCATGTATTCTTGCTTAATACAACGAAACAAGCTGTTTTAGACCGAAACGAGCTAAATCACAACACATCGGTTTTACAAGTGTCTCTGATAGCGTCAAAACTTTTTCTTCTATAACTGCGCGTAAAGCATGTATTCGTGCTTAATACAACGAAACAAGCTGTTTTAGACCGAAACGAGCTAAATCTGAACACATCGGTTTTACAAGTGTTCCTCTGATACGCGTCAAAACTTTTTCTCTTATAACTGCGCGAAAAGCATGTATTCTTGCTTAATACAGCGAAACAAGCTGTTTTAGACCGAAACGAGCTAAATCACAACACATCGGTTTTACAAGTGTTCCTCTGATACGCGTCAAAACAATTTCTCTTATAACTGCGCGAAAAACATGTATTCTTGCTTAATACAGCGAAACAAGCTGTTTTAGACCGAAACGAGCTAAATCACAACACATCGGTTTTACATGTGTTCCTCTGATACGCGTCGAAACTTTTTCTCTTATAACTGCGCGAAAAGCATGTATTCTTGCTTAATACAGCGAAACAAGCTGTTTTAGACCGAAATGAGCTAAATCACAACACATCGGTTTTACAAGTGTTCCTCTGATACGCGTCAAAACTTTTTCTCTTATAACGGCGCGAAAAGCATGTATTCTTGCTTAATACAGCGAAACAAGCTGTTTTAGACCAAAACGAGCTAAATCACAACACATAGGTATTACAAGTGTTCCACGTGATACTCGTCAAAACTTATTCTCTTTTAACTGCGCGAAAAGCATGTATTCTTGCTTAATACAACGAAACAAGCTGTTTTAGACCGAAACGAGCTAAATCTGAACACATCGGTTTTACAAGTATCCACGTGATACTCGTCAAAACTTTTTCTCTTATAACTGCGCGAAAAGCATGTATTCTTGCTTAATACAACGAAACAAGGTGTTTTAGACCGAAACGAGCTAAATCACAACACATCGGTTTTACAAGTGTCTCTCTAATACGCGTCAAAACTTTTTCTCTTATAACTGCGCGAAAAGCGTGTATTCTTGCTTAATACAACGAAACAAGCTGTTTTAAACCGAAACGAGCTAAATCTGAACACATCGGTTTTACAAGTATCCACGTGATACTCGTCAAAACTTTTTCTCTTTTAACTGCGCGAAAAGCATGTATTCTTGCTTAATACAGCGAAACAAGCTGTTTTAGACCGAAATGAGCTAAATCACAACACATCGGTTTTAAAAGTGTTCCTCTGATACGCGTCAAAACTTTTTCTTTTATAACTGCGCGAAAAGCATGTATTCTTGCTTAATACAACGAAACAAGCTGTTTTAGACCGAAACGAGCTAAATCTGAACACATCGGTTTTACAAGTATCCACGTGATACTCGTCAAAACTTTTTCTCTTATAACTGCGCGAAAAGCATGTATTCTTGCTTAATACAGCGAAACAAGCTGTTTTAGACCGAAATGAGCTAAATCACAACACATCGGTTTTACAAGTGTTCCTCTGATACGCGTCAAAACTTTTTCTTTTATAACTGCGCGAAAAGCATGTATTCTTGCTTAATACAGCGAAACAAGCTGTTTTAGACCCAAACGAGCTAAATCACAACACATCGGTATTACAAGTCTTCCACGTGATACTCGTCAAAACTTTTTCTCTTTTAACTGCGCGAAAAGCATGTATTCGTGCTTAATACAACGAAACAAGCTGTTTTTGACCGAAACGAGCTAAATCTGAACACATCGGTTTTACAAGTATCCACGTGATACTCGTCAAAACTTTTTCTCTTATAACTGCGCGAAAAGCATATATTCTTGCTTAATACAACGAAACAAGCTGTTTTAGACCGAAACGAGCTAATCACAACACATCGGTTTTACAAGTGTCTCTCTAATACGCGTCAAAACTTTTTCTCTTATAACTGCGCGAAAAGCATGTATTCTTGCTTAATACAACGAAACTAGCTGTTTTAGACCGAAACGAGCTAAATCTGAACACATCGGTTTTACAAGTATCCACGTGATACTCGTCAAAACTTTTTCTCTTATAACTGCGCGAAAAGCATGTATTCTTGCTTAATACAGCGAATCAAGTTGTTTTAGACCGAAACGAGCTAAATCACAACACATCGGTACTACAAGTGTTCCACGTGATACTCGTCAAAACTTTTTCTCTTATAACTGCGCGAAAAGCATGTATTCTTGCTTAATACAGCGAAACAAGCTGTTTTAGACCGAAACGAGCTAAATCACAACACATCGGTATTACAAGTGTTCCACATGATACTCGTCAGAACTTTTTCTCTTTTAACTGCGCGAAAAGCATGTATTCGTGCCTAATACAACGAAACAAGCTGTTTTTGACCGAAACGAGGTAAATCTGAACACATCGGTTTTACAAGTATCCACGTGATACTCGTCAAAACTTTTTCTCTTATAACTGCGCGAAAAGCATGTATTCTTGCTTAATACAACGAAACAAGCTGTTTTAGACCGAAACGAGCTAAATCACAACACATCGGTTTTACAAGTGTCTCTCTAATACGCGTCAAAACTTTTTCTCTTATAACTGGGCGAAAAGCATGTATTCTTGCTTAATACAACGAAACAAGCTGTTTTAGACCGAAACGAGCTAAATCTGAACACATCGGTTTTACAAGTATCCACGTGATACTCGTCAAAACTTTTTCTCTTATAACTGCGCGAAAAGCATGTATTCTTGCTTAATACAGCGAAACAAGCTGTTTTAGACCGAAATGAGCTAAATCACAACACATCGGTTTTACAAGTTTTCCTCTGATACGCGTCAAAACTTTTTCTCTTATAACTGCGCGAAAAGCATGTATTCTTGCTTAATACAGCGAAACAAGCTGTTTTAGACCGAAACGAGCTAAATCACAACACATCGGTTTTACAAGTGTTCCTCTGATACGCGTCAAAACTTTTTCTCTTATAACTGCGCGAAAAGCATGTATTCTTGCTTAATACAACGAAACAAGCTGTTTTAGACCGAAACGAGCTAAATCTGAACACATCGGTTTTACAAGTATCCACGTGATACTCGTCAAACCTTTTTCTCTTATAACTGAGCGAAAAGCATGTATTCTTGCTTAATACAGCGAAACAAGCTGTTTTAGACCGAAATGAGCTAAATCACAACACATCGGATTTACAAGTGTTCCTCTGATACGCGTCAAAACTTTTTCTTTTAAAACTGCGCGAAAAGCATGTATTCTTGCTTAATACAGCGAAACAAGTTGTTTTAGACCGAAACGAGCTAAATCACAACACATCGGTATTACAAGTGTTCCACGTGATACTCGTCAAAACTTTTTCTCTTTTAACTGCGCGAAAAGCATGTATTCGTGCTTAATACAACGAAACAAGCTGTTTTTGACCGAAACGAGGTAAATTTGAACACATCGGTTTTACAAGTATCCACGTGATACTCGTCAAAACTTTTCTCTTATAACTGCGCGAAAAGCATGTATTCTTGCTTAATACAACGAAACAAGCTGTTTTAGACCGAAACGAGCTAATCACAACACATCGGTTTTACAAGTGTCTCTCTAATACGCGTCAAAACTTTTTCTCTTATAACTGCCCGAAAAGCATGTATTCTTGCTTAATACAGCGAAACAAGCTGTTTTAGACCGAAACGAGCTAAATCACAACACCGGTATTACAAGCGTTCCACGTGATACTCGTCAAAACTTTTTCTCTTTTAACTGCGCGAAAAGCATGTATTCGTGCTTAATACAACGAAACAAGCTGTTTTTGACCGAAACGAGCTAAATCTGAACACATCGGTTTTACAAGTACCACGTGATACTCGTCAAAACTTTTTCTCTTATAACTGCGCGAAAAGCATGTATTCTTGCTTAATACAACGAAACAAGCTGTTTTAGACCGAAACGAGCTAAATCACAACACATCGGTTTTACAAGTGTCTCTCTAATACGCGTCAAAACTTTTTCTCTTTTAACTGCGCGAAAAGCATGTATTCTTGCTTAATACAACGAAACAAGCTGTTTTAGACCGAAACGAGCTAAATCTGAACACATCGGTTTTACAAGTATCCACGTGATACTCGTCAAAACTTTTTCTCTTATAACGGCGCGAAAAGCATGTATTCTTGCTTAATACAGCGAAACAAGTTGTTTTAGACCGAAATGAGCTAAATCACAACACATCGGTTTTACAAGTGTTCCTCTGATACGCGTCAAAACTTTTTCTTTTATAACTGCGCGAAAAGCATGTATTCTTGCTTAATACAGCGAAACAAGCTGTTTTAGACCGAAACGAGCTAAATCACAACACATCGGTATTACAAGTGTTCCACGTGATACTCGTCAAAACTTTTTCTCTTATAACTGCGCGAAAAGCATGTATTCCTGCTTAATACAACGAAACAAGCTGTTTTAGACCGAAACGAGCTAAATCACAACACATCGGTACTACAAGTGTTCCACGTGATACTCGTCAAAACTTTTTCTCTTATAACTGCGCGAAAAGCATGTATTCTTGCTTAATACAGCGAAACAAGCTGTTTTAGACCGAAACGAGCTAAATCACGACACATCGGTATTACAAGTGTTCCACATGATACTCGTCAAAACTTTTTCTCTTTTAACTGCGCGAAAAGCATGTATTCGTGCCTAATACAACGAAACAAGCTGTTTTTGACCGAAACGAGGTAAATCTGAACACATCGGTTTTACAAGTATCCACGTGATACTCGTCAAAACTTTTTCTCTTATAACTGCGCGAAAAGCATGTATTCTTGCTTAATACAACGAAACAAGCTGTTTTAGACCGAAACGAGCTAAATCACAACACATCGGTTTTACAAGTGTCTCTCTAATACGCGTCAAAACTTTTTCTCTTATAACTGGGCGAAAAGCATGTATTCTTGCTTAATACAACGAAACAAGCTGTTTTAGACCGAAACGAGCTAAATCTGAACACATCGGTTTTACAAGTATCCACGTGATACTCGTCAAAACTTTTTCTCTTATAACTGCGCGAAAAGCATGTATTCTTGCTTAATACAGCGAAACAAGCTGTTTTAGACCGAAATGAGCTAAATCACAACACATCGGTTTTACAAGTTTTCCTCTGATACGCGTCAAAACTTTTTCTCTTATAACTGCGCGAAAAGCATGTATTCTTGCTTAATACAGCGAAACAAGCTGTTTTAGACCGAAACGAGCTAAATCACAACACATCGGTTTTACAAGTGTTCCTCTGATACGCGTCAAAACTTTTTCTCTTATAACTGCGCGAAAAGCATGTATTCTTGCTTAATACAACGAAACAAGCTGTTTTAGACCGAAACGAGCTAAATCTGAACACATCGGTTTTACAAGTATCCACGTGATACTCGTCAAAACTTTTTCTCTTATAACTGCGCGAAAAGCATGTATTCTTGCTTAATACAGCGAAACAAGCTGTTTTAGACCGAAATGAGCTAAATCACAACACATCGGATTTACAAGTGTTCCTCTGATACGCGTCAAAACTTTTTCTTTTAAAACTGCGCGAAAAGCATGTATTCTTGCTTAATACAGCGAAACAAGCTGTTTTAGACCGAAACGAGCTAAATCACAACACATCGGTATTACAAGTGTTCCACGTGATACTCGTCAAAACTTTTTCTCTTTTAACTGCGCGAAAAGCATGTATTCGTGCTTAATACAACGAAACAAGCTGTTTTTGACCGAAACGAGGTAAATCTGAACACATCGGTTTTACAAGTATCCACGTGATACTCGTCAAAACTTTTATAACTGAGCGAAAAGCATGTATTCTTGCTTAATACAACGAAACAAGCTGTTTTAGACCGAAACGAGCTAATCACAACACATCGGTTTTACAAGTGTCTCTCTAATACGCGTCAAAACTTTTTCTCTTATAACTGCGCGAAAAGCATGTATTCTTGCTTAATACAGCGAAACAAGCTGTTTTAGACCGAAACGAGCTAAATCACAACACCGGTATTACAAGCGTTCCACGTGATACTCGTCAAAACTTTTTCTCTTTTAACTGCGCGAAAAGCATGTATTCGTGCTTAATACAACGAAACAAGCTGTTTTTGACCGAAACGAGCTAAATCTGAACACATCGGTTTTACAAGTACCACGTGATACTCGTCAAAACTTTTTCTCTTATAACTGCGCGAAAAGCATGTATTCTTGCTTAATACAACGAAACAAGCTGTTTTAGACCGAAACGAGCTAAATCACAACACATCGGTTTTACAAGTGTCTCTCTAATACGCGTCAAAACTTTTTCTCTTATAACTGGGCGAAAAGCATGTATTCTTGCTTAATACAACGAAACAAGCTGTTTTAGACCGAAACGAGCTAAATCTGAACACATCGGTTTTACAAGTATCCACGTGATACTCGTCAAAACTTTTTCTCTTATAACTGCGCGAAAAGCATGTATTCTTGCTTAATACAGCGAAACAAGCTGTTTTAGACCGAAATGAGCTAAATCACAACACATCGGTTTTACAAGTTTTCCTCTGATACGCGTCAAAACTTTTTCTCTTATAACTGCGCGAAAAGCATGTATTCTTGCTTAATACAGCGAAACAAGCTGTTTTAGACCGAAACGAGCTAAATCACAACACATCGGTTTTACAAGTGTTCCTCTGATACGCGTCAAAACTTTTTCTCTTATAACTGCGCGAAAAGCATGTATTCTTGCTTAATACAACGAAACAAGCTGTTTTAGACCGAAACGAGCTAAATCTGAACACATCGGTTTTACAAGTATCCACGTGATACTCGTCAAACCTTTTTCTCTTATAACTGAGCGAAAAGCATGTATTCTTGCTTAATACAGCGAAACAAGCTGTTTTAGACCGAAATGAGCTAAATCACAACACATCGGATTTACAAGTGTTCCTCTGATACGCGTCAAAACTTTTTCTTTTAA